>NW_027152519.1:52500-87659 GCF_040937935.1 Hyperolius riggenbachi | reverse complement strand
CCAGTTTTTCAATGGTGTAATGGTTTAACATAGAAAACGTACCGTTGGCTCTAGATTCTAATCTATCACTCCGATTTGCAAACGGATTTCACTGAAGCTGTATTTTTCATCCCAGAACATAGTTTAGGGGCCATTACCTCTTCAACTATAGTCATTTTTCTTTCGATTGCAAACGTAACCAGTTTTTCAATGGTGTAATGGTTTAACATAGAAAACGTACCGTTGGCTCTAGATTCTAATCTATCACTCCGATTTGCAAACGGATTTCACTGAAGCTGTAACTTTCATCCCAGAACATAGTTTAGGGGCCATTACCTCTTCAACTATAGTCATTTTTCTTTCGATTGCAAACGTAACCAGTTTTTCAATGGTGTAATGGTTTAACATAGAAAACGTACCGTTGGCTCTAGATTCTAATATATCACTCCGATTTGCAAACGGATTTCACTGAAGCTGTAACTTTCATCCCAGAACATAGTTTAGGGGCCATTACCTCTTCAACTATAGTCATTTTTCTTTCGATTGCAAACGTAACCAGTTTTTCAATGGTGTAATGGTTTAACATAGAAAACGTACCGTTGGCTCTAGATTCTAATCTATCACTCCTATTTGCAAACGGATTTCACTGAAGCTGTAACTTTCATCCCAGAACATAGTTTAGGGGCCATTACCTCTTCAACTATAGTCATTTTTCTTTCGATTGCAAACGTAACCAGTTTTTTCAATGGTGTAATGGTTTAACATAGAAAACGTACCGTTGGCTCTAGATTCTAATCTATCACTCCGATTTGCAAACGGATTTCACTGAAGCTGTAACTTTCATCCCAGAACATAGTTTAGGGGCCATTACCTCTTCAACTATAGTCATTTTTCTTTCGATTGCAAACGTAACCAGTTTTTCAATGGTGTAATGGTTTAACATAGAAAACGTACCGTTGGCTCTAGATTCTAATCTATCACTCCGATTTGCAAACGGATTTCACTGAAGCTGTAACTTTCATCCCAGAACATAGTTTAGGGGCCATTACCTCTTCAACTATAGTCATTTTTCTTTCGATTGCAAACGTAACCAGTTTTTCAATGGTGTAATGGTTTAACATAGAAAACGTACCGTTGGCTCTAGATTCTAATCTATCACTCCGATTTGCAAACGGATTTCACTGAAGCTGTAACTTTCATCCCAGAACATAGTTTAGGGGCCATTACCTCTTCAACTATAGTCATTTTTCTTTCGATTGCAAACGTAACCAGTTTTTCAATGGTGTAATGGTTTAACATAGAAAACGTACCGTTGGCTCTAGATTCTAATCTATCACTCCGATTTGCAAACGGATTTCACTGAAGCTGTAACTTTCATCCCAGAACATAGTTTAGGGGCCATTACCTCTTCAACTATAGTCATTTTTCTTTCGATTGCAAACGTAACCAGTTTTTCAATGGTGTAATGGTTTAACATAGAAAACGTACCGTTGGCTCTAGATTCTAATCTATCACTCCGATTTGCAAACGGATTTCACTGAAGCTGTAACTTTCATCCCAGAACATAGTTTAGGGGCCATTACCTCTTCAACTATAGTCATTTTTCTTTCGATTGCAAACGTAACCAGTTTTTCAATGGTGTAATGGTTTAACATAGAAAACGTACCGTTGGCTCTAGATTCTAATCTATCACTCCGATTTGCAAACGGATTTCACTGAAGCTGTAACTTTTCATCCCAGAACATAGTTTAGGGGCCATTACCTCTTCAACTATAGTCATTTTTCTTTCGATTGCAAACGTAACCAGTTTTTCAATGGTGTAATGGTTTAACATAGAAAACGTACCGTTGGCTCTAGATTCTAATCTATCACTCCGATTTGCAAACGGATTTCACTGAAGCTGTAACTTTCATCCCAGAACATAGTTTAGGGGCCATTACCTCTTCAACTATAGTCATTTTTCTTTCGATTGCAAACGTAACCAGTTTTTCAATGGTGTAATGGTTTAACATAGAAAACGTACCGTTGGCTCTAGATTCTAATCTATCACTCCGATTTGCAAACGGATTTCACTGAAGCTGTAACTTTCATCCCAGAACATAGTTTAGGGGCCATTACCTCTTCAACTATAGTCATTTTTCTTTCGATTGCAAACGTAACCAGTTTTTCAATGGTGTAATGGTTTAACATAGAAAACGTACCGTTGGCTCTAGATTCTAATCTATCACTCCGATTTGCAAACGGATTTCACTGAAGCTGTAACTTTCATCCCAGAACATAGTTTAGGGGCCATTACCTCTTCAACTATAGTCATTTCTCTTTCGATTGCAAACGTAACCAGTTTTTCAATGGTGTAATGGTTTAACATAGAAAACGTACCGTTGGCTCTAGATTCTAATCTATCACTCCGATTTGCAAACGGATTTCACTGAAGCTGTAACTTTCATCCCAGAACATAGTTTAGGGGCCATTACCTCTTCAACTATAGTCATTTTTCTTTCGATTGCAAACGTAACCAGTTTTTCAATGGTGTAATGGTTTAACATAGAAAACGTACCGTTGGCTCTAGATTCTAATCTATCACTCCGATTTGCAAACGGATTTCACTGAAGCTGTATTTTTCATCCCAGAACATAGTTTAGGGGCCATTACTTCTTCAACTATAGTCATTTTTCTTTCGATTGCAAACGTAACCAGTTTTTCAATGGTGTAATGGTTTAACATAGAAAACGTACCGTTGGCTCTAGATTCTAATCTATCACTCCGATTTGCAAACGGATTTCACTGAAGCTGTAACTTTCATCCCAGAACATAGTTTAGGGGCCATTACCTCTTCAACTATAGTCATTTTTCTTTCGATTGCAAACGTAACCAGTTTTTCAATGGTGTAATGGTTTAACATAGAAAACGTACCGTTGGCTCTAGATTCTAATCTATCTCTCCGATTTGCAAACGGATTTCACTGAAGCTGTAACTTTCATCCCAGAACATAGTTTAGGGGCCATTACCTCTTCAACTATAGTCATTTTTCTTTCGATTGCAAACGTAACCAGTTTTTCAATGGTGTAATGGTTTAACATAGAAAACGTACCGTTGGCTCTAGATTCTAATCTATCACTCCGATTTGCAAACGGAATTCACTGAAGCTGTATTTTTCATCCCAGAACATAGTTTAGGGGCCATTACCTCTTCAACTATAGTCATTTTTCTTTCGATTGCAAACGTAACCAGTTTTTCAATGGTGTAATGGTTTAACATAGAAAACGTACCGTTGGCTCTAGATTCTAATCTATCACTCCGATTTGCAAACGGATTTAACTGAAGCTGTAACTTTCATCCCAGAACATAGTTTAGGGGCCATTACCTCTTCAACTATAGTCATTTTTCTTTCGATTGCAAACGTAACCAGTTTTTCAATGGTGTAATGGTTTAACATAGAAAACGTACCGTTGGCTCTAGATTCTAATCTATCACTCCGATTTGCAAATGGATTTCACTGAAGCTGTAACTTTCATCCCAGAACATAGTTTAGGGGCCATTACCTCTTCAACTATAGTCATTTTTCTTTCGATTGCAAACGTAACCAGTTTTTCTATGGTGTAATGGTTTAACATAGAAAACGTACCGTTGGCTCTAGATTCTAATCTATCACTCCGATTTGCAAACGGATTTCACTGAAGCTGTAACTTTCATCCCAGAACATAGTTTAGGGGCCATTACCTCTTCAACTATAGTCATTTTTCTTTCGATTGCAAACGTAACCAGTTTTTCTATGGTGTAATGGATTAACATAGAAAACGTACCGTTGGCTCTAGATTCTAATCTATCACTCCGATTTGCAAACGGATTTCACTGAAGCTGTAACTTTCATCCCAGAACATAGTTTAGGGGCCATTACCTCTTCAACTATAGTCATTTTTCTTTCGATTGCAAACGTAACCAGTTTTTCAATGGTGTAATGGTTTAACATAGAAAACGTACCGTTGGCTCTAGATTCTAATCTATCACTCCGATTTGCAAACGGATTTCACTGAAGCTGTATTTTTCATCCCAGAACATAGTTTAGGGGCCATTACCTCTTCAACTATAGTCAATTTTCTTTCGATTGCAAACGTAACCAGTTTTTCAATGGTGTAATGGTTTAACATAGAAAACGTACCGTTGGCTCTAGATTCGAATCTATCACTCCGATTTGCAAACGGATTTCACTGAAGCTGTAACGTTCATCCCAGAACATAGTTTAGGGGCCATTACCTCTTCAACTATAGTCATTTTTCTTTCGATTGCAAACGTAACCAGTTTTTCAATGGTGTAATGGTTTAACATAGAAAACGTACCGTTGGCTCTAGATTCTAATCTATCACTCCGATTTGCAAACGGAATTCACTGAAGCTGTATTTTTCATCCCAGAACATAGTTTAGGGGTCATTACCTCTTCAACTATAGTCATTTTTCTTTCGATTGCAAACGTAACCAGTTTTTCAATGGTGTAATGGTTTAACATAGAAAACGTACCGTTGGCTCTAGATTCTAATCTATCACTCCGATTTGCAAACGGATTTCACTGAAGCTGTAACTTTCATCCCAGAACATAGTTTAGGGGCCATTACTTCTTCAACTATAGTCATTTTTCTTTCGATTGCAAACGTAACCAGTTTTTCAATGGTGTAATGGTTTAACATAGAAAACGTACCGTTGGCTCTAGATTCTAATCTATCACTCCGATTTGCAAACGGATTTCACTGAAGCTGTAACTTTCATCCCAGAACATAGTTTAGGGGCCATTACCTCTTCAACTATAGTCATTTTTCTTTCGATTGCAAACGTAACCAGTTTTTCAATGGTGTAATGGTTTAACATAGAAAACGTACCGTTGGCTCTAGATTCTAATCTATCACTCCGATTTGCAAACGGATTTCACTGAAGCTGTAACTTTCATCCCAGAACATAGTTTAGGGGCCATTACCTCTTCAACTATAGTCATTTTTCTTTCGATTGCAAACGTAACCAGTTTTTCAATGGTGTAATGGTTTAACATAGAAAACGTACCGTTGGCTCTAGATTCTAATCTATCACTCCGATTTGCAAACGGATTTCACTGAAGCTGTAACTTTCATCCCAGAACATAGTTTAGGGGCCATTACCTCTTCAACTATAGTCATTTTTCTTTCGATTGCAAACGTAACCAGTTTTTCAATGGTGTAATGGTTTAACATAGAAAACGTACCGTTGGCTCTAGATTCTAATCTATCACTCCGATTTGCAAACGGATTTCACTGAAGCTGTAACTTTCATCCCAGAACATAGTTTAGGGGCCATTACCTCTTCAACTATAGTCATTTTTCTTTCGATTGCAAACGTAACCAGTTTTTCAATGGTGTAATGGTTTAACATAGAAAACGTACCGTTGGCTCTAGATTCTAATCTATCACTCCGATTTGCAAACGGATTTCACTGAAGCTGTATTTTTCATCCCAGAACATAGTTTAGGGGCCATTACCTCTTCAACTATAGTCATTTTTCTTTCGATTGCAAACGTAACCAGTTTTTCAATGGTGTAATGGTTTAACATAGAAAACGTACCGTTGGCTCTAGATTCTAATCTATCACTCCAATTTGCAAACGGATTTCACTGAAGCTGTAACTTTCATCCCAGAACATAGTTTAGGGGCCATTACCTCTTCAACTATAGTCATTTTTCTTTCGATTGCAAACGTAACCAGTTTTTCAATGGTGTAATGGTTTAACATAGAAAACGTACCGTTGGCTCTAGATTCTAATCTATCACTCCGATTTGCAAACGGAATTCACTGAAGCTGTATTTTTCATCCCAGAACATAGTTTAGGGGCCATTACCTCTTCAACTATAGTCATTTTTCTTTCGATTGCAAACGTAACCAGTTTTTCAATGGTGTAATGGTTTAACATAGAAAACGTACCGTTGGCTCTAGATTCTAATCTATCACTCCGATTTGCAAACGGATTTCACTGAAGCTGTAACTTTCATCCCAGAACATAGTTTAGGGGCCATTACCTCTTCAACTATAGTCATTTTTCTTTCGATTGCAAACGTAACCAGTTTTTCAATGGTGTAATGGTTTAACATAGAAAACGTACCGTTGGCTCTAGATTCTAATCTATCACTCCGATTTGCAAACGGATTTCACTGAAGCTGTATTTTTCATCCCAGAACATAGTTTAGGGGCCATTACCTCTTCAACTATAGTCATTTTTCTTTCGATTGCAAACGTAACCAGTTTTTCAATGGTGTAATGGTTTAACATAGAAAACGTACCGTTGGCTCTAGATTCTAATCTATCACTCCGATTTGCAAACGGATTTCACTGAAGCTGTAACTTTCATCCCAGAACATAGTTTAGGGGCCATTACCTCTTCAACTATAGTCATTTTTCTTTCGATTGCAAACGTAACCAGTTTTTCAATGGTGTAATGGTTTAACATAGAAAACGTACCGTTGGCTCTAGATTCTAATCTATCACTCCGATTTGCAAACGGATTTCACTGAAGCTGTAACTTTCATCCCAGAACATAGTTTAGGGGCCATTACCTCTTCAACTATAGTCATTTTTCTTTCGATTGCAAACGTAACCAGTTTTTCAATGGTGTAATGGTTTAACATAGAAAACGTACCGTTGGCTCTAGATTCTAATCTATCACTCCGATTTGCAAACGGATTTCACTGAAGCTGTATTTTTCATCCCAGAACATAGTTTAGGGGCCATTACTTCTTCAACTATAGTCATTTTTCTTTCGATTGCAAACGTAACCAGTTTTTCAATGGTGTAATGGTTTAACATAGAAAACGTACCGTTGGCTCTAGATTCTAATCTATCACTCCGATTTGCAAACGGATTTCACTGAAGCTGTAACTTTCATCCCAGAACATAGTTTAGGGGCCATTACCTCTTCAACTATAGTCATTTTTCTTTCGATTGCAAACGTAACCAGTTTTTCTATGGTGTAATGGTTTAACATAGAAAACGTACCGTTGGCTCTAGATTCTAATCTATCACTCCGATTTGCAAACGGATTTCACTGAAGCTGTAACTTTCATCCCAGAACATAGTTTAGGGGCCATTACCTCTTCAACTATAGTCATTTTTCTTTCGATTGCAAACGTAACCAGTTTTTCAATGGTGTAATGGTTTAACATAGAAAACGTACCGTTGGCTCTAGATTCTAATCTATCACTCCGATTTGCAAACGGATTTCACTGAAGCTGTATTTTTCATCCCAGAACATAGTTTAGGGGCCATTACCTCTTCAACTATAGTCATTTTTCTTTCGATTGCAAACGTAACCAGTTTTTCAATGGTGTAATGGTTTAACATAGAAAACGTACCGTTGGCTCTAGATTCTAATCTATCACTCCGATTTGCAAACGGATTTCACTGAAGCTGTAACTTTCATCCCAGAACATAGTTTAGGGGCCATTACCTCTTCAACTATAGTCATTTTTCTTTCGATTGCAAACGTAACCAGTTTTTCAATGGTGTAATGGTTTAACATAGAAAACGTACCGTTGGCTCTAGATTCTAATCTATCACTCCGATTTGCAAACGGATTTCACTGAAGCTGTAACTTTCATCCCAGAACATAGTTTAGGGGCCATTACCTCTTCAACTATAGTCATTTTTCTTTCGATTGCAAACGTAACCAGTTTTTCAATGGTGTAATGGTTTAACATAGAAAACGTACCGTTGGCTCTAGATTCTAATCTATCACTCCGATTTGCAAACGGATTTCACTGAAGCTGTAACTTTCATCCCAGAACATAGTTTAGGGGCCATTACCTCTTCAACTATAGTCATTTTTCTTTCGATTGCAAACGTAACCAGTTTTTCAATGGTGTAATGGTTTAACATAGAAAACGTACCGTTGGCTCTAGATTCTAATCTATCACTCCGATTTGCAAACGGATTTCACTGAAGCTGTAACTTTCATCCCAGAACATAGTTTAGGGGCCATTACCTCTTCAACTATAGTCATTTTTCTTTCGATTGCAAACGTAACCAGTTTTTCAATGGTGTAATGGTTTAACATAGAAAACGTACCGTTGGCTCTAGATTCTAATCTATCACTCCGATTTGCAAACGGATTTCACTGAAGCTGTATTTTTCATCCCAGAACATAGTTTAGGGGCCATTACTTCTTCAACTATAGTCATTTTTCTTTCGATTGCAAACGTAACCAGTTTTTCAATGGTGTAATGGTTTAACATAGAAAACGTACCGTTGGCTCTAGATTCTAATCTATCACTCCGATTTGCAAACGGATTTCACTGAAGCTGTAACTTTCATCCCAGAACATAGTTTAGGGGCCATTACCTCTTCAACTATAGTCATTTTTCTTTCGATTGCAAACGTAACCAGTTTTTCAATGGTGTAATGGTTTAACATAGAAAACGTACCGTTGGCTCTAGATTCTAATCTATCTCTCCGATTTGCAAACGGATTTCACTGAAGCTGTAACTTTCATCCCAGAACATAGTTTAGGGGCCATTACCTCTTCAACTATAGTCATTTTTCTTTCGATTGCAAACGTAACCAGTTTTTCAATGGTGTAATGGTTTAACATAGAAAACGTACCGTTGGCTCTAGATTCTAATCTATCACTCCGATTTGCAAACGGAATTCACTGAAGCTGTATTTTTCATCCCAGAACATAGTTTAGGGGCCATTACCTCTTCAACTATAGTCATTTTTCTTTCGATTGCAAACGTAACCAGTTTTTCAATGGTGTAATGGTTTAACATAGAAAACGTACCGTTGGCTCTAGATTCTAATCTATCACTCCGATTTGCAAACGGATTTAACTGAAGCTGTAACTTTCATCCCAGAACATAGTTTAGGGGCCATTACCTCTTCAACTATAGTCATTTTTCTTTCGATTGCAAACGTAACCAGTTTTTCAATGGTGTAATGGTTTAACATAGAAAACGTACCGTTGGCTCTAGATTCTAATCTATCACTCCGATTTGCAAATGGATTTCACTGAAGCTGTAACTTTCATCCCAGAACATAGTTTAGGGGCCATTACCTCTTCAACTATAGTCATTTTTCTTTTGATTGCAAACGTAACCAGTTTTTCTATGGTGTAATGGTTTAACATAGAAAACGTACCGTTGGCTCTAGATTCTAATCTATCACTCCGATTTGCAAACGGATTTCACTGAAGCTGTAACTTTCATCCCAGAACATAGTTTAGGGGCCATTACCTCTTCAACTATAGTCATTTTTCTTTCGATTGCAAACGTAACCAGTTTTTCTATGGTGTAATGGATTAACATAGAAAACGTACCGTTGGCTCTAGATTCTAATCTATCACTCCGATTTGCAAACGGATTTCACTGAAGCTGTAACTTTCATCCCAGAACATAGTTTAGGGGCCATTACCTCTTCAACTATAGTCATTTTTCTTTCGATTGCAAACGTAACCAGTTTTTCAATGGTGTAATGGTTTAACATAGAAAACGTACCGTTGGCTCTAGATTCTAATCTATCACTCCGATTTGCAAACGGATTTCACTGAAGCTGTATTTTTCATCCCAGAACATAGTTTAGGGGCCATTACCTCTTCAACTATAGTCAATTTTCTTTCGATTGCAAACGTAACCAGTTTTTCAATGGTGTAATGGTTTAACATAGAAAACGTACCGTTGGCTCTAGATTCTAATCTATCACTCCGATTTGCAAACGGATTTCACTGAAGCTGTAACGTTCATCCCAGAACATAGTTTAGGGGCCATTACCTCTTCAACTATAGTCATTTTTCTTTCGATTGCAAACGTAACCAGTTTTTCAATGGTGTAATGGTTTAACATAGAAAACGTACCGTTGGCTCTAGATTCTAATCTATCACTCCGATTTGCAAACGGAATTCACTGAAGCTGTATTTTTCATCCCAGAACATAGTTTAGGGGCCATTACCTCTTCAACTATAGTCATTTTTCTTTCGATTGCAAACGTAACCAGTTTTTCAATGGTGTAATGGTTTAACATAGAAAACGTACCGTTGGCTCTAGATTCTAATCTATCACTCCGATTTGCAAACGGATTTCACTGAAGCTGTAACTTTCATCCCAGAACATAGTTTAGGGGCCATTACTTCTTCAACTATAGTCATTTTTCTTTCGATTGCAAACGTAACCAGTTTTTCAATGGTGTAATGGTTTAACATAGAAAACGTACCGTTGGCTCTAGATTCTAATCTATCACTCCGATTTGCAAACGGATTTCACTGAAGCTGTAACTTTCATCCCAGAACATAGTTTAGGGGCCATTACCTCTTCAACTATAGTCATTTTTCTTTCGATTGCAAACGTAACCAGTTTTTCAATGGTGTAATGGTTTAACATAGAAAACGTACCGTTGGCTCTAGATTCTAATCTATCACTCCGATTTGCAAACGGATTTCACTGAAGCTGTAACTTTCATCCCAGAACATAGTTTAGGGGCCATTACCTCTTCAACTATAGTCATTTTTCTTTCGATTGCAAACGTAACCAGTTTTTCAATGGTGTAATGGTTTAACATAGAAAACGTACCGTTGGCTCTAGATTCTAATCTATCACTCCGATTTGCAAACGGATTTCACTGAAGCTGTAACTTTCATCCCAGAACATAGTTTAGGGGCCATTACCTCTTCAACTATAGTCATTTTTCTTTCGATTGCAAACGTAACCAGTTTTTCAATGGTGTAATGGTTTAACATAGAAAACGTACCGTTGGCTCTAGATTCTAATCTATCACTCCGATTTGCAAACGGATTTCACTGAAGCTGTAACTTTCATCCCAGAACATAGTTTAGGGGCCATTACCTCTTCAACTATAGTCATTTTTCTTTCGATTGCAAACGTAACCAGTTTTTCAATGGTGTAATGGTTTAACATAGAAAACGTACCGTTGGCTCTAGATTCTAATCTATCACTCCGATTTGCAAACGGATTTCACTGAAGCTGTATTTTTCATCCCAGAACATAGTTTAGGGGCCATTACCTCTTCAACTATAGTCATTTTTCTTTCGATTGCAAACGTAACCAGTTTTTCAATGGTGTAATGGTTTAACATAGAAAACGTACCGTTGGCTCTAGATTCTAATCTATCACTCCAATTTGCAAACGGATTTCACTGAAGCTGTAACTTTCATCCCAGAACATAGTTTAGGGGCCATTACCTCTTCAACTATAGTCATTTTTCTTTCGATTGCAAACGTAACCAGTTTTTCAATGGTGTAATGGTTTAACATAGAAAACGTACCGTTGGCTCTAGATTCTAATCTATCACTCCGATTTGCAAACGGAATTCACTGAAGCTGTATTTTTCATCCCAGAACATAGTTTAGGGGCCATTACCTCTTCAACTATAGTCATTTTTCTTTCGATTGCAAACGTAACCAGTTTTTCAATGGTGTAATGGTTTAACATAGAAAACGTACCGTTGGCTCTAGATTCTAATCTATCACTCCGATTTGCAAACGGATTTCACTGAAGCTGTAACTTTCATCCCAGAACATAGTTTAGGGGCCATTACCTCTTCAACTATAGTCATTTTTCTTTCGATTGCAAACGTAACCAGTTTTTCAATGGTGTAATGGTTTAACATAGAAAACGTACCGTTGGCTCTAGATTCTAATCTATCACTCCGATTTGCAAACGGATTTCACTGAAGCTGTATTTTTCATCCCAGAACATAGTTTAGGGGCCATTACCTCTTCAACTATAGTCATTTTTCTTTCGATTGCAAACGTAACCAGTTTTTCAATGGTGTAATGGTTTAACATAGAAAACGTACCGTTGGCTCTAGATTCTAATCTATCACTCCGATTTGCAAACGGATTTCACTGAAGCTGTAACTTTCATCCCAGAACATAGTTTAGGGGCCATTACCTCTTCAACTATAGTCATTTTTCTTTCGATTGCAAACGTAACCAGTTTTTCAATGGTGTAATGGTTTAACATAGAAAACGTACCGTTGGCTCTAGATTCTAATCTATCACTCCGATTTGCAAACGGAATTCACTGAAGCTGTATTTTTCATCCCAGAACATAGTTTAGGGGCCATTACCTCTTCAACTATAGTCATTTTTCTTTCGATTGCAAACGTAACCAGTTTTTCAATGGTGTAATGGTTTAACATAGAAAACGTACCGTTGGCTCTAGATTCTAATCTATCACTCCGATTTGCAAACGGATTTCACTGAAGCTGTAACTTTCATCCCAGAACATAGTTTAGGGGCCATTACCTCTTCAACTATAGTCATTTTTCTTTCGATTGCAAACGTAACCAGTTTTTCTATGGTGTAATGGTTTAACATAGAAAACGTACCGTTGGCTCTAGATTCTAATCTATCACTCCGATTTGCAAACGGATTTCACTGAAGCTGTAACTTTCATCCCAGAACATAGTTTAGGGGCCATTACCTATTCAACTATAGTCATTTTTCTTTCGATTGCAAACGTAACCAGTTTTTCAATGGTGTAATGGTTTAACATAGAAAACGTACCGTTGGCTCTAGATTCTAATCTATCACTCCGATTTGCAAACGAATTTCACTGAAGCTGTAACTTTCATCCCAGAACATAGTTTAGGGGCCATTACCTCTTCAACTATAGTCATTTTTCTTTCGATTGCAAACGTAACCAGTTTTTCAATGGTGTAATGGTTTAACATAGAAAACGTACCGTTGGCTCTAGATTCTAATCTATCACTCCGATTTGCAAACGGATTTCACTGAAGCTGTAACTTTCATCCCAGAACATAGTTTAGGGGCCATTACCTCTTCAACTATAGTCATTTTTCTTTCGATTGCAAACGTAACCAGTTTTTCAATGGTGTAATGGTTTAACATAGAAAACGTACCGTTGGCTCTAGATTCTAATCTATCACTCCGATTTGCAAACGGATTTCACTGAAGCTGTAACTTTCATCCCAGAACATAGTTTAGGGGCCATTACCTCTTCAACTATAGTCATTTTTCTTTCGATTGCAAACGTAACCAGTTTTTCAATGGTGTAATGGTTTAACATAGAAAACGTACCGTTGGCTCTAGATTCTAATCTATCACTCCGATTTGCAAACGGATTTCACTGAAGCTGTAACTTTCATCCCAGAACATAGTTTAGGGGCCATTACCTCTTCAACTATAGTCATTTTTCTTTCGATTGCAAACGTAACCAGTTTTTCAATGGTGTAATGGTTTAACATAGAAAACGTACCGTTGGCTCTAGATTCTAATCTATCACTCCGATTTGCAAACGGATTTCACTGAAGCTGTAACTTTCATCCCAGAACATAGTTTAGGGGCCATTACCTCTTCAACTATAGTCATTTTTCTTTCGATTGCAAACGTAACCAGTTTTTCAATGGTGTAATGGTTTAACATAGAAAACGTACCGTTGGCTCTAGATTCTAATCTATCACTCCGATTTGCAAACGGATTTCACTGAAGCTGTATTTTTCATCCCAGAACATAGTTTAGGGGCCATTACCTCTTCAACTATAGTCATTTTTCTTTCGATTGCAAACGTAACCAGTTTTTCAATGGTGTAATGGTTTAACATAGAAAACGTACCGTTGGCTCTAGATTCTAATCTATCACTCCAATTTGCAAACGGATTTCACTGAAGCTGTAACTTTCATCCCAGAACATAGTTTAGGGGCCATTACCTCTTCAACTATAGTCATTTTTCTTTCGATTGCAAACGTAACCAGTTTTTCAATGGTGTAATGGTTTAACATAGAAAACGTACCGTTGGCTCTAGATTCTAATCTATCACTCCGATTTGCAAACGGAATTCACTGAAGCTGTATTTTTCATCCCAGAACATAGTTTAGGGGCCATTACCTCTTCAACTATAGTCATTTTTCTTTCGATTGCAAACGTAACCAGTTTTTCAATGGTGTAATGGTTTAACATAGAAAACGTACCGTTGGCTCTAGATTCTAATCTATCACTCCGATTTGCAAACGGATTTCACTGAAGCTGTAACTTTCATCCCAGAACATAGTTTAGGGGCCATTACCTCTTCAACTATAGTCATTTTTCTTTCGATTGCAAACGTAACCAGTTTTTCAATGGTGTAATGGTTTAACATAGAAAACGTACCGTTGGCTCTAGATTCTAATCTATCACTCCGATTTGCAAACGGATTTCACTGAAGCTGTATTTTTCATCCCAGAACATAGTTTAGGGGCCATTACTTCTTCAACTATAGTCATTTTTCTTTCGATTGCAAACGTAACCAGTTTTTCAATGGTGTAATGGTTTAACATAGAAAACGTACCGTTGGCTCTAGATTCTAATCTATCACTCCGATTTGCAAACGGATTTCACTGAAGCTGTAACTTTCATCCCAGAACATAGTTTAGGGGCCATTACCTCTTCAACTATAGTCATTTTTCTTTCGATTGCAAACGTAACCAGTTTTTCAATGGTGTAATGGTTTAACATAGAAAACGTACCGTTGGCTCTAGATTCTAATCTATCACTCCGATTTGCAAACGGATTTCACTGAAGCTGTAACTTTCATCCCAGAACATAGTTTAGGGGCCATTACCTCTTCAACTATAGTCATTTTTCTTTCGATTGCAAACGTAACCAGTTTTTCAATGGTGTAATGGTTTAACATAGAAAACGTACCGTTGGCTCTAGATTCTAATCTATCACTCCGATTTGCAAACGGATTTCACTGAAGCTGTATTTTTCATCCCAGAACATAGTTTAGGGGCCATTACCTCTTCAACTATAGTCATTTTTCTTTCGATTGCAAACGTAACCAGTTTTTCAATGGTGTAATGGTTTAACATAGAAAACGTACCGTTGGCTCTAGATTCTAATCTATCACTCCGATTTGCAAACGGATTTCACTGAAGCTGTAACTTTCATCCCAGAACATAGTTTAGGGGCCATTACCTCTTCAACTATAGTCATTTTTCTTTCGATTGCAAACGTAACCAGTTTTTCAATGGTGTAATGGTTTAACATAGAAAACGTACCGTTGGCTCTAGATTCTAATCTATCACTCCGATTTGCAAACGGAATTCACTGAAGCTGTATTTTTCATCCCAGAACATAGTTTAGGGGCCATTACCTCTTCAACTATAGTCATTTTTCTTTCGATTGCAAACGTAACCAGTTTTTCAATGGTGTAATGGTTTAACATAGAAAACGTACCGTTGGCTCTAGATTCTAATCTATCACTCCGATTTGCAAACGGATTTCACTGAAGCTGTAACTTTCATCCCAGAACATAGTTTAGGGGCCATTACCTCTTCAACTATAGTCATTTTTCTTTCGATTGCAAACGTAACCAGTTTTTCAATGGTGTAATGGTTTAACATAGAAAACGTACCGTTGGCTCTAGATTCTAATCTATCACTCCGATTTGCAAACGGATTTCCCTGAAGCTGTATTTTTCATCCCAGAACATAGTTTAGGGGCCATTACTTCTTCAACTATAGTCATTTTTCATTCGATTGCAAACGTAACCAGTTTTTCAATGGTGTAATGGTTTAACATAGAAAACGTACCGTTGGCTCTAGATTCTAATCTATCACTCCGATTTGCAAACGGATTTCACTGAAGCTGTAACTTTCATCCCAGAACATAGTTTAGGGGCCATTACCTCTTCAACTATAGTCATTTTTCTTTCGATTGCAAACGTAACCAGTTTTTCAATGGTGTAATGGTTTAACATAGAAAACGTACCGTTGGCTCTAGATTCTAATCTATCACTCCGATTTGCAAACGGATTTCACTGAAGCTGTAACTTTCATCCCAGAACATAGTTTAGGGGCCATTACCTCTTCAACTATAGTCATTTTTCTTTCGATTGCAAACGTAACCAGTTTTTCAATGGTGTAATGGTTTAACATAGAAAACGTACCGTTGGCTCTAGATTCTAATCTATCACTCCGATTTGCAAACGGAATTCACTGAAGCTGTATTTTTCATCCCAGAACATAGTTTAGGGGCCATTACCTCTTCAACTATAGTCATTTTTCTTTCGATTGCAAACGTAACCAGTTTTTCAATGGTGTAATGGTTTAACATAGAAAACGTACCGTTGGCTCTAGATTCTAATCTATCACTCCGATTTGCAAACGGATTTCACTGAAGCTGTAACTTTCATCCCAGAACATAGTTTAGGGGCCATTACCTCTTCAACTATAGTCATTTTTCTTTCGATTGCAAACGTAACCAGTTTTTCAATGGTGTAATGGTTTAACATAGAAAACGTACCGTTGGCTCTAGATTCTAATCTATCACTCCGATTTGCAAACGGATTTCACTGAAGCTGTAACTTTCATCCCAGAACATAGTTTAGGGGCCATTACCTCTTCAACTATAGTCATTTTTCTTTCGATTGCAAACGTAACCAGTTTTTCAATGGTGTAATGGTTTAACATAGAAAACATACCGTTGGCTCTAGATTCTAATCTATCACTCCGATTTGCAAACGGATTTCACTGAAGCTGTATTTTTTATTTCACAGAACATAGTTTAGGGACCATTACCTCTTCAACTATAGTCATTTTTCTTTCGATTGCAAACGTAACCAGTTTTTCAATGGTGTAATGGTTTAACATAGAAAACGTACCGTTGGCTCTAGATTCTAATCTATCACTCCGATTTGCAAACGGAATTCACTGAAGCTGTATTTTTCATCCCAGAACATAGTTTAGGGGCCATTACCTCTTCAACTATAGTCATTTTTCTTTCGATTGCAAACGTAACCAGTTTTTCAATGGTGTAATGGTTTAACATAGAAAACGTACCGTTGGCTCTAGATTCTAATCTATCACTCCGATTTGCAAACGGATTTCACTGAAGCTGTAACTTTCATCCCAGAACATAGTTTAGGGGCCATTACCTCTTCAACTATAGTCATTTTTCTTTCGATTGCAAACGTAACCAGTTTTTCAATGGTGTAATGGTTTAACATAGAAAACGTACCGTTGGCTCTAGATTCTAATCTATCACTCCGATTTGCAAACGGATTTCACTGAAGCTGTATTTTTCATCCCAGAACATAGTTTAGGGGCCATTACTTCTTCAACTATAGTCATTTTTCTTTCGATTGCAAACGTAACCAGTTTTTCAATGGTGTAATGGTTTAACATAGAAAACGTACCGTTGGCTCTAGATTCTAATCTATCACTCCGATTTGCAAACGGATTTCACTGAAGCTGTAACTTTCATCCCAGAACATAGTTTAGGGGCCATTACCTCTTCAACTATAGTCATTTTTCTTTCGATTGCAAACGTAACCAGTTTTTCAATGGTGTAATGGTTTAACATAGAAAACGTACCGTTGGCTCTAGATTCTAATCTATCACTCCGATTTGCAAACGGATTTCACTGAAGCTGTAACTTTCATCCCAGAACATAGTTTAGGGGCCATTACCTCTTCAACTATAGTCATTTTTCTTTCGATTGCAAACGTAACCAGTTTTTCAATGGTGTAATGGTTTAACATAGAAAACGTACCGTTGGCTCTAGATTCTAATCTATCACTCCGATTTGCAAACGGATTTCACTGAAGCTGTATTTTTCATCCCAGAACATAGTTTAGGGGCCATTACCTCTTCAACTATAGTCATTTTTCTTTCGATTGCAAACGTAACCAGTTTTTCAATGGTGTAATGGTTTAACATAGAAAACGTACCGTTGGCTCTAGATTCTAATCTATCACTCCGATTTGCAAACGGATTTCACTGAAGCTGTAACTTTCATCCCAGAACATAGTTTAGGGGCCATTACCTCTTCAACTATAGTCATTTTTCTTTCGATTGCAAACGTAACCAGTTTTTCAATGGTGTAATGGTTTAACATAGAAAACGTACCGTTGGCTCTAGATTCTAATCTATCACTCCGATTTGCAAACGGAATTCACTGAAGCTGTATTTTTCATCCCAGAACATAGTTTAGGGGCCATTACCTCTTCAACTATAGTCATTTTTCTTTCGATTGCAAACGTAACCAGTTTTTCAATGGTGTAATGGTTTAACATAGAAAACGTACCGTTGGCTCTAGATTCTAATCTATCACTCCGATTTGCAAACGGATTTCACTGAAGCTGTAACTTTCATCCCAGAACATAGTTTAGGGGCCATTACCTCTTCAACTATAGTCATTTTTCTTTCGATTGCAAACGTAACCAGTTTTTCAATGGTGTAATGGTTTAACATAGAAAACGTACCGTTGGCTCTAGATTCTAATCTATCACTCCGATTTGCAAACGGATTTCCCTGAAGCTGTATTTTTCATCCCAGAACATAGTTTAGGGGCCATTACTTCTTCAACTATAGTCATTTTTCATTCGATTGCAAACGTAACCAGTTTTTCAATGGTGTAATGGTTTAACATAGAAAACGTACCGTTGGCTCTAGATTCTAATCTATCACTCCGATTTGCAAACGGATTTCACTGAAGCTGTAACTTTCATCCCAGAACATAGTTTAGGGGCCATTACCTCTTCAACTATAGTCATTTTTCTTTCGATTGCAAACGTAACCAGTTTTTCAATGGTGTAATGGTTTAACATAGAAAACGTACCGTTGGCTCTAGATTCTAATCTATCACTCCGATTTGCAAACGGATTTCACTGAAGCTGTAACTTTCATCCCAGAACATAGTTTAGGGGCCATTACCTCTTCAACTATAGTCATTTTTCTTTCGATTGCAAACGTAACCAGTTTTTCAATGGTGTAATGGTTTAACATAGAAAACGTACCGTTGGCTCTAGATTCTAATCTATCACTCCGATTTGCAAACGGAATTCACTGAAGCTGTATTTTTCATCCCAGAACATAGTTTAGGGGCCATTACCTCTTCAACTATAGTCATTTTTCTTTCGATTGCAAACGTAACCAGTTTTTCAATGGTGTAATGGTTTAACATAGAAAACGTACCGTTGGCTCTAGATTCTAATCTATCACTCCGATTTGCAAACGGATTTCACTGAAGCTGTAACTTTCATCCCAGAACATAGTTTAGGGGCCATTACCTCTTCAACTATAGTCATTTTTCTTTCGATTGCAAACGTAACCAGTTTTTCAATGGTGTAATGGTTTAACATAGAAAACGTACCGTTGGCTCTAGATTCTAATCTATCACTCCGATTTGCAAACGGATTTCACTGAAGCTGTAACTTTCATCCCAGAACATAGTTTAGGGGCCATTACCTCTTCAACTATAGTCATTTTTCTTTCGATTGCAAACGTAACCAGTTTTTCAATGGTGTAATGGTTTAACATAGAAAACGTACCGTTGGCTCTAGATTCTAATCTATCACTCCGATTTGCAAACGGATTTCACTGAAGCTGTATTTTTTATTTCACAGAACATAGTTTAGGGACCATTACCTCTTCAACTATAGTCATTTTTCTTTTGATTGCAAACGTAACCAGTTTTTCAATGGTGTAATGGTTTAACATAGAAAACGTACCGTTGGCTCTAGATTCTAATCTATCACTCCGATTTGCAAACGGATTTCACTGAAGCTGTAACTTTCATCCCAGAACATAGTTTAGGGGCCATTACCTCTTCAACTATAGTCATTTTTCTTTCGATTGCAAACGTAACCAGTTTTTCAATGGTGTAATGGTTTAACATAGAAAACGTACCGTTGGCTCTAGATTCTAATCTATCACTCCGATTTGCAAACGGAATTCACTGAAGCTGTATTTTTCATCCCAGAACATAGTTTAGGGGCCATTACCTCTTCAACTATAGTCATTTTTCTTTCGATTGCAAACGTAACCAGTTTTTCAATGGTGTAATGGTTTAACATAGAAAACGTACCGTTGGCTCTAGATTCTAATCTATCACTCCGATTTGCAAACGGATTTCACTGAAGCTGTAACTTTCATCCCAGAACATAGTTTAGGGGCCATTACCTCTTCAACTATAGTCATTTTTCTTTCGATTGCAAACGTAACCAGTTTTTCAATGGTGTAATGGTTTAACATAGAAAACGTACCGTTGGCTCTAGATTCTAATCTATCACTCCGATTTGCAAACGGATTTCACTGAAGCTGTATTTTTCATCCCAGAACATAGTTTAGGGGCCATTACTTCTTCAACTATAGTCATTTTTCTTTCGATTGCAAACGTAACCAGTTTTTCAATGGTGTAATGGTTTAACATAGAAAACGTACCGTTGGCTCTAGATTCTAATCTATCACTCCGATTTGCAAACGGAATTCACTGAAGCTGTATTTTTCATCCCAGAACATAGTTTAGGGGCCATTACCTCTTCAACTATAGTCATTTTCTTTCGATTGCAAACGTAACCAGTTTTTCAATGGTGTAATGGTTTAACATAGAAAACGTACCGTTGGCTCTAGATTCTAATCTATCACTCCGATTTGCAAACGGATTTCACTGAAGCTGTA
Organism: Hyperolius riggenbachi; assembly: GCF_040937935.1. Classification (NCBI taxonomy): domain Eukaryota; kingdom Metazoa; phylum Chordata; class Amphibia; order Anura; family Hyperoliidae; genus Hyperolius; species Hyperolius riggenbachi. The sequence continues at coordinate 67,260 of NW_027152519.1, read as the reverse complement.
ACTTTCATCCCAGAACATAGTTTAGGGGCCATTACCTCTTCAACTATAGTCATTTTTCTTTCGATTGCAAACGTAACCAGTTTTTCAATGGTGTAATGGTTTAACATAGAAAAATGTACCGTTGGCTCTAGATTCTAATCTATCACTCCGATTTGCAAACGGATTTCACTGAAGCTGTAACTTTCATCCCAGAACATAGTTTAGGGGCCATTACCTCTTCAACTATAGTCATTTTTCTTTCGATTGCAAACGTAACCAGTTTTTCTATGGTGTAATGGTTTAACATAGAAAACGTACCGTTGGCTCTAGATTCTAATCTATCACTCCGATTTGCAAACGGATTTCACTGAAGCTGTAACTTTCATCCCAGAACATAGTTTAGGGGCCATTACCTCTTCAACTATAGTCATTTTTCTTTCGATTGCAAACGTAACCAGTTTTTCAATGGTGTAGTGGTTTAACATTGAAAACGTACCGTTGGCTCTAGATTCTAATCTATCACTCCGATTTGCAAACGGATTTCACTGAAGCTGTATTTTTCATCCCAGAACATAGTTTAGGGGCCATTACCTCTTCAACTATAGTCATTTTTCTTTCGATTGCAAACGTAACCAGTTTTTCAATGGTGTAATGGTTTAACATAGAAAACGTACCGTTGGCTCTAGATTCTAATCTATCACTCCGATTTGCAAACGGATTTCACTGAAGCTGTAACTTTCATCCCAGAACATAGTTTAGGGGCCATTACCTCTTCAACTATAGTCATTTTTCTTTCGATTGCAAACGTAACCAGTTTTTCAATGGTGTAATGGTTTAACATAGAAAACGTACCGTTGGCTCTAGATTCTAATCTATCACTCCGATTTGCAAACGGATTTCACTGAAGCTGTATTTTTCATCCCAGAACATAGTTTAGGGGCCATTACCTCTTCAACTATAGTCATTTTTCTTTCGATTGCAAACGTAACCAGTTTTTCAATGGTGTAATGGTTTAACATAGAAAACGTACCGTTGGCTCTAGATTCTAATCTATCACTCCGATTTGCAAACGGATTTCACTGAAGCTGTAACTTTCATCCCAGAACATAGTTTAGGGGCCATTACCTCTTCAACTATAGTCATTTTTCTTTCGATTGCAAACGTAACCAGTTTTTCAATGGTGTAATGGTTTAACATAGAAAACGTACCGTTGGCTCTAGATTCTAATCTATCACTCCGATTTGCAAACGGATTTCACTGAAGCTGTAACTTTCATCCCAGAACATAGTTTAGGGGCCATTACCTCTTCAACTATAGTCATTTTTCTTTCGATTGCAAACGTAACCAGTTTTTCAATGGTGTAATGGTTTAACATAGAAAACGTACCGTTGGCTCTAGATTCTAATCTATCACTCCGATTTGCAAACGGATTTCACTGAAGCTGTATTTTTCATCCCAGAACATAGTTTAGGGACCATTACCTCTTCAACTATAGTCATTTTTCTTTCGATTGCAAACGTAACCAGTTTTTCAATGGTGTAATGGTTTAACATAGAAAACGTACCGTTGGCTCTAGATTCTAATCTATCACTCCGATTTGCAAACGGATTTCACTGAAGCTGTAACTTTCATCCCAGAACATAGTTTAGGGGCCATTACCTCTTCAACTATAGTCATTTTTCTTTCGATTGCAAACGTAACCAGTTTTTCAATGGTGTAATGGTTTAACATAGAAAACGTACCGTTGGCTCTAGATTCTAATCTATCACTCCGATTTGCAAACGGATTTCACTGAAGCTGTATTTTTCATCCCAGAACATAGTTTAGGGGCCATTACCTCTTCAACTATAGTCATTTTTCTTTCGATTGCAAACGTAACCAGTTTTTCAATGGTGTAATGGTTTAACATAGAAAACGTACCGTTGGCTCTAGATTCTAATCTATCACTCCGATTTGCAAACGGATTTCACTGAAGCTGTAACTTTCATCCCAGAACATAGTTTAGGGGCCATTACCTCTTCAACTATAGTCATTTTTCTTTCGATTGCAAACGTAACCAGTTTTTCAATGGTGTAATGGTTTAACATAGAAAACGTACCGTTGGCTCTAGATTCTAATCTATCACTCCGATTTGCAAACGGATTTCACTGAAGCTGTAACTTTCATCCCAGAACATAGTTTAGGGGCCATTACCTCTTCAACTATAGTCATTTTTCTTTCGATTGCAAACGTAACCAGTTTTTCAATGGTGTAATGGTTTAACATAGAAAACGTACCGTTGGCTCTAGATTCTAATCTATCACTCCGATTTGCAAACGGATTTCACTGAAGCTGTAACTTTCATCCCAGAACATAGTTTAGGGGCCATTACCTCTTCAACTATAGTCATTTTTCTTTTGATTGCAAACGTAACCAGTTTTTCAATGGTGTAATGGTTTAACATAGAAAACGTACCGTTGGCTCTAGATTCTAATCTATCACTCCGATTTGCAAACGGATTTCACTGAAGCTGTAACTTTCATCCCAGAACATAGTTTAGGCGCCATTACCTCTTCAACTATAGTCATTTTTCTTTCGATTGCAAACGTAACCAGTTTTTCAATGGTGTAATGGTTTAACATAGAAAACGTACCGTTGGCTCTAGATTCTAATCTATCACTCCGATTTGCAAACGGATTTCACTGAAGCTGTAACTTTCATCCCAGAACATAGTTTAGGGGCCATTACCTCTTCAACTATAGTCATTTTTCTTTCGATTGCAAACGTAACCAGTTTTTCAATGGTGTAATGGTTTAACATAGAAAACGTACCGTTGGCTCTAGATTCTAATCTATCACTCCGATTTGCAAACGGATTTCACTGAAGCTGTATTTTTCATCCCAGAACATAGTTTAGGGGCGATTACTTCTTCAACTATAGTCATTTTTCTTTCGATTGCAAACGTAACCAGTTTTTCAATGGTGTAATGGTTTAACATAGAAAACGTACCGTTGGCTCTAGATTCTAATCTATCACTCCGATTTGCAAACGGATTTCACTGAAGCTGTAACTTTCATCCCAGAACATAGTTTAGGGGCCATTACCTCTTCAACTATAGTCATTTTTCTTTCGATTGCAAACGTAACCAGTTTTTCAATGGTGTAATGGTTTAACATAGAAAACGTACCGTTGGCTCTAGATTCTAATCTATCACTCCGATTTGCAAACGGATTTCAATGAAGCTGTAACTTTCATCCCAGAACATAGTTTAGGGGCCATTACCTCTTCAACTATAGTCATTTTTCTTTCAATTGCAAACGTAACCAGTTTTTCAATGGTGTAATGGTTTAACATAGAAAACGTACCGTTGGCTCTAGATTCTAATCTATCACTCCGATTTGCAAACGGATTTCACTGAAGCTGTAACTTTCATCCCAGAACATAGTTTAGGGGCCATTACCTCTTCAACTATAGTCATTTTTCTTTCGATTGCAAACGTAACCAGTTTTTCAATGGTGTAATGGTTTAACATAGAAAACGTACCGTTGGCTCTAGATTCTAATCTATCACTCCGATTTGCAAACGGATTTAACTGAAGCTGTAACTTTCATCCCAGAACATAGTTTAGGGGCCATTACCTCTTCAACTATAGTCATTTTTCTTTCGATTGCAAACGTAACCAGTTTTTCAATGGTGTAATGGTTTAACATAGAAAACGTACCGTTGGCTCTAGATTCTAATCTATCACTCCGATTTGCAAACGGATTTCACTGAAGCTGTAACTTTCATCCCAGAACATAGTTTAGGGGCCATTACCTCTTCAACTATAGTCATTTTTCTTTCGATTGCAAACGTAACCAGTTTTTCTATGGTGTAATGGTTTAACATAGAAAACGTACCGTTGGCTCTAGATTCTAATCTATCACTCCGATTTGCAAACGGATTTCACTGAAGCTGTAACTTTCATCCCAGAACATAGTTTAGGGGCCATTACCTCTTCAACTATAGTCATTTTTCTTTCGATTGCAAACGTAACCAGTTTTTCTATGGTGTAATGGATTAACATAGAAAACGTACCGTTGGCTCTAGATTCTAATCTATCACTCCGATTTGCAAACGGATTTCACTGAAGCTGTAACTTTCATCCCAGAACATAGTTTAGGGGCCATTACCTCTTCAACTATAGTCATTTTTCTTTCGATTGCAAACGTAACCAGTTTTTCAATGGTGTAATGGTTTAACATAGAAAACGTACCGTTGGCTCTAGATTCTAATCTATCACTCCGATTTGCAAACGGATGTCACTGAAGCTGTATTTTTCATCCCAGAACATAGTTTAGGGGCCATTACCTCTTCAACTATAGTCATTTTTCTTTCGATTGCAAACGTAACCAGTTTTTCAATGGTGTAATGGTTTAACATAGAAAACGTACCGTTGGCTCTAGATTCTAATCTATCACTCCGATTTGCAAACGGATTTCACTGAAGCTGTAACTTTCATCCCAGAACATAGTTTAGGGGCCATTACCTCTTCAACTATAGTCATTTTTCTTTCGATTGCAAACGTAACCAGTTTTTCTATGGTGTAATGGTTTAACATAGAAAATGTACCGTTGGCTCTAGATTCTAATCTATCACTCCGATTTGCAAACGGATTTCACTGAAGCTGTAACTTTCATCCCAGAACATAGTTTAGGGGCCATTACCTCTTCAACTATAGTCATTTTTCTTTCGATTGCAAACGTAACCAGTTTTTCAATGGTGTAATGGTTTAACATAGAAAACGTACCGTTGGCTCTAGATTCTAATCTATCACTCCGATTTGCAAACGGATTTCACTGAAGCTGTATTTTTCATCCCAGAACATAGTTTAGGGGCCATTACCTCTTCAACTATAGTCATTTTTCTTTCGATTGCAAACGTAACCAGTTTTTCAATGGTGTAATGGTTTAACATAGAAAACGTACCGTTGGCTCTAGATTCTAATCTATCACTCCGATTTGCAAACGGATTTCACTGAAGCTGTAACTTTCATCCCAGAACATAGTTTAGGGGCCATTACCTCTTCAACTATAGTCATTTTTCTTTCGATTGCAAACGTAACCAGTTTTTCAATGGTGTAATGGTTTAACATAGAAAACGTACCGTTGGCTCTAGATTCTAATCTATCACTCCGATTTGCAAACGGATTTCACTGAAGCTGTAACTTTCATCCCAGAACATAGTTTAGGGGCCATTACCTCTTCAACTATAGTCATTTTTCTTTCGATTGCAAACGTAACCAGTTTTTCAATGGTGTAATGGTTTAACATAGAAAACGTACCGTTGGCTCTAGATTCTAATCTATCACTCCGATTTGCAAACGGATTTCACTGAAGCTGTAACTTTCATCCCAGAACATAGTTTAGGGGCCATTACCTCTTCAACTATAGTCATTTTTCTTTTGATTGCAAACGTAACCAGTTTTTCAATGGTGTAATGGTTTAACATAGAAAACGTACCGTTGGCTCTAGATTCTAATCTATCACTCCGATTTGCAAACGGAATTCACTGAAGCTGTATTTTTCATCCCAGAACATAGTTTAGGGGCCATTACCTCTTCAACTATAGTCATTTTTCTTTCGATTGCAAACGTAACCAGTTTTTCAATGGTGTAATGGTTTAACATAGAAAACGTACCGTTGGCTCTAGATTCTAATCTATCACTCCGATTTGCAAACGGATTTCACTGAAGCTGTAACTTTCATCCCAGAACATAGTTTAGGGGCCATTACCTCTTCAACTATAGTCATTTTTCTTTCGATTGCAAACGTAACCAGTTTTTCAATGGTGTAATGGTTTAACATAGAAAACGTACCGTTGGCTCTAGATTCTAATCTATCACTCCGATTTGCAAACGGATTTCACTGAAGCTGTATTTTTCATCCCAGAACATAGTTTAGGGGCGATTACTTCTTCAACTATAGTCATTTTTCTTTCGATTGCAAACGTAACCAGTTTTTCAATGGTGTAATGGTTTAACATAGAAAATGTACCGTTGGCTCTAGATTCTAATCTATCACTCCGATTTGCAAACGGATTTCACTGAAGCTGTAACTTTCATCCCAGAACATAGTTTAGGGGCCATTACCTCTTCAACTATAGTCATTTTTCTTTCGATTGCAAACGTAACCAGTTTTTCAATGGTGTAATGGTTTAACATAGAAAACGTACCGTTGGCTCTAGATTCTAATCTATCACTCCGATTTGCAAACGGATTTCACTGAAGCTGTAACTTTCATCCCAGAACATAGTTTAGGGGCCATTACCTCTTCAACTATAGTCATTTTTCTTTCAATTGCAAACGTAACCAGTTTTTCAATGGTGTAATGGTTTAACATAGAAAACGTACCGTTGGCTCTAGATTCTAATCTATCACTCCGATTTGCAAACGGATTTCACTGAAGCTGTAACTTTCATCCCAGAACATAGTTTAGGGGCCATTACCTCTTCAACTATAGTCATTTTTCTTTCGATTGCAAACGTAACCAGTTTTTCAATGGTGTAATGGTTTAACATAGAAAACGTACCGTTGGCTCTAGATTCTAATCTATCACTCCGATTTGCAAACGGATTTAACTGAAGCTGTAACTTTCATCCCAGAACATAGTTTAGGGGCCATTACCTCTTCAACTATAGTCATTTTTCTTTCGATTGCAAACGTAACCAGTTTTTCAATGGTGTAATGGTTTAACATAGAAAACGTACCGTTGGCTCTAGATTCTAATCTATCACTCCGATTTGCAAACGGATTTCACTGAAGCTGTAACTTTCATCCCAGAACATAGTTTAGGGGCCATTACCTCTTCAACTATAGTCATTTTTCTTTCGATTGCAAACGTAACCAGTTTTTCTATGGTGTAATGGTTTAACATAGAAAACGTACCGTTGGCTCTAGATTCTAATCTATCACTCCGATTTGCAAACGGATTTCACTGAAGCTGTAACTTTCATCCCAGAACATAGTTTAGGGGCCATTACCTCTTCAACTATAGTCATTTTTCTTTCGATTGCAAACGTAACCAGTTTTTCTATGGTGTAATGGATTAACATAGAAAACGTACCGTTGGCTCTAGATTCTAATCTATCACTCCGATTTGCAAACGGATTTCACTGAAGCTGTAACTTTCATCCCAGAACATAGTTTAGGGGCCATTACCTCTTCAACTATAGTCATTTTTCTTTCGATTGCAAACGTAACCAGTTTTTCAATGGTGTAATGGTTTAACATAGAAAACGTACCGTTGGCTCTAGATTCTAATCTATCACTCCGATTTGCAAACGGATGTCACTGAAGCTGTATTTTTCATCCCAGAACATAGTTTAGGGGCCATTACCTCTTCAACTATAGTCATTTTTCTTTCGATTGCAAACGTAACCAGTTTTTCAATGGTGTAATGGTTTAACATAGAAAACGTACCGTTGGCTCTAGATTCTAATCTATGACTCCGATTTGCAAACTGATTTCACTGAAGCTGTAACTTTCATCCCAGAACATAGTTTAGGGGCCATTACCTCTTCAACTATAGTCATTTTTCTTTCGATTGCAAACGTAACCAGTTTTTCAATGGTGTAATGGTTTAACATAGAAAACGTACCGTTGGCTCTAGATTCTAATCTATCACTCCGATTTGCAAACGGAATTCACTGAAGCTGTATTTTTCATCCCAGAACATAGTTTAGGGGCCATTACCTCTTCAACTATAGTCATTTTTCTTTCGATTGCAAACGTAACCAGTTTTTCAATGGTGTAATGGTTTAACATAGAAAACGTACCGTTGGCTCTAGATTCTAATCTATCACTCCGATTTGCAAACGGATTTCACTGAAGCTGTAACTTTCATCCCAGAACATAGTTTAGGGGCCATTACCTCTTCAACTATAGTCATTTTTCTTTCGATTGCAAACGTAACCAGTTTTTCAATGGTGTAATGGTTTAACATAGAAAACGTACCGTTGGCTCTAGATTCTAATCTATCACTCCGATTTGCAAACGGATTTCACTGAAGCTGTATTTTTCATCCCAGAACATAGTTTAGGGGCCATTACTTCTTCAACTATAGTCATTTTTCTTTCGATTGCAAACGTAACCAGTTTTTCAATGGTGTAATGGTTTAACATAGAAAACGTACCGTTGGCTCTAGATTCTAATCTATCACTCCGATTTGCAAACGGATTTCACTGAAGCTGTAACTTTCATCCCAGAACATAGTTTAGGGGCCATTACCTCTTCAACTATAGTCATTTTTCTTTCGATTGCAAACGTAACCAGTTTTTCAATGGTGTAATGGTTTAACATAGAAAACGTACCGTTGGCTCTAGATTCTAATCTATCACTCCGATTTGCAAACGGATTTCACTGAAGCTGTAACTTTCATCCCAGAACATAGTTTAGGGGCCATTACCTCTTCAACTATAGTCATTTTTCTTTCGATTGCAAACGTAACCAGTTTTTCAATGGTGTAATGGTTTAACATAGAAAACGTACCGTTGGCTCTAGATTCTAATCTATCACTCCGATTTGCAAACGGATTTCACTGAAGCTGTAACTTTCATCCCAGAACATAGTTTAGGGGCCATTACCTCTTCAACTATAGTCATTTTTCTTTCGATTGCAAACGTAACCAGTTTTTCAATGGTGTAATGGTTTAACATAGAAAACATACCGTTGGCTCTAGATTCTAATCTATCACTCCGATTTGCAAACGGAATTCACTGAAGCTGTATTTTTCATCCCAGAACATAGTTTAGGGGCCATTACCTCTTCAACTATAGTCATTTTTCTTTCGATTGCAAACGTAACCAGTTTTTCAATGGTGTAATGGTTTAACATAGAAAACGTACCGTTGGCTCTAGATTCTAATCTATCACTCCGATTTGCAAGTGATAGGTGGAGGTTGTGTGGTGTGGAGCTCCTGACTACCAGAGTTATTTGGTGGACCTTGCCAGCCCTCTGGTTCATTTTCTGGGATAGCTGTGGACTGTGAGGCCCTGCTGGTTGCTTGGCCAGCAGAGGCCTACCCTATACTAGCCGGCTGCTCCAGGCCATGGAGCAGCCGGCTCATACCCCCCCTGACCTAGGTTTGCTGGGCAGTGAGACTGATGCTGGGGTGATTGCCGGAACCGTTGTGTCCTGGTTTCAAGCCTTTGACGTGGAGTTGAAGAGACTGAACGAACTGAAATACCTGTGGAAAAAACAACAACATAGGTATGGTGTCAACTGGTCACCTAGCTTGGTGAACAGTGTTGCTGAGCTGAAGGAACTGAAGGTAAAATTGATACAGCAAAGGAAATGTGTGGCAGCTTTGGAAGCGCGGAGCGGTGCGTTTGGTGAATTTATTACACACCGCAAGCGCCTGCTGGGTCTGGATGTCGATTCCTGTGCTGAATGTATGGAGGAAGAATCTGACTGTGTCTCTGTAGAGGATGAGGGCGCTCAACCAGGCGCATCCAAGCGGGTGAAGTCTGGAGTGGAGTGCAGTCCTGCAAACGCTGATGTCAGTGCTGTGGAGAGAAAAGACAATGGAAAAATGGATGTTAACGCTCTGAGCGGTTCTGGTGCGGTGAGCAGCCGATGTGCGGGTGATGAGGACATTGGAACCAGTTCAGATGTGGCGAACTTAATTCCTATGACAGAGGAAGAAGAAATGGTGTGTAGTGGCAGACTGGAGTCTAAGTCTGAGAACGCTAAAATAACGCCAGGAAATGACTGTGAAACTGAGAGAGAGGATACAAAAACTGAGACAAAGAAGCTAGATAGCAAGACCAAGAGGAGAAAGTCGCTTACCAATATTGATAATGTTTCTATTGTTTCTCCCACTCCTTTAGGTGACTCTGAAGTTGCTCGCAAAAAGACTCTGCAAAATGCGGGGAAAATGGCGTCCGTGGATGCAGGGGATGCGGCTGGAGAAGGAATAGTGCGGCGTGTGCTTCCCCTAGCCGGTACTCTCCCTGTAGCCAATAGCGCGGTGAGTACGGGCAGTTTGAATCCGACCGGAAGTGACGTCGCGGAAACCGGAAGCGCTCGGGAATCTGCCGAAATCAGCGGCACTGGCGTTCCTCGTGGCAATAGAGCACGGGGGATGCCGGAAAACAGGGCACGGCAGAGCAATTCGCTGGACATACACAAAGACGACAAGGAGAAAAAGAAAGGAAAGAATAAAACTTACAAGGTAATGGGGAATATAGTTAGCAAGGTGAGACCTGGGGAGGAGGTGAGTGACATGGAGATGATGAGTGTAATGGAGAAAGGAAAGGAAAATAATATGGAGACTAACATAGGTGAGCAGGGAGGAAAAGAGGAGTTAGTGGTATCTGGAGATAGTGATAAAGTGGGTCACATAGATAAAGATGGGCCAGAGGAGAGTGAGATATTGGAAGTAAAGCAGATAGAGAGTGAAGACTATGCAAATGAAGGGGGAGGGAGTCAAGGAATTGCATTAGAAACTCAGAACATGTCTGATATATCACAAATTGATAGTACTGTTCCAGAAAATGCTCAGCCGTGTTCCGTAACCTATGTCAATACGGATATAGAAGATGAAATGTCCATTGACATGGTTTTAGAAGAGGCTGATGTTCTCTCTCAAAATTTGGTAGGTGGGGGAGAACATCGGTCTCAAAGTGTGAATAATATTGTTACGGATAATGGAATGCTGACAGACCATGCAAGGGCCTTAGTCCAAAGAAGTGAGGACGTAATTGAGGACATTGAAACCATTTATGGTAATGTACAGATTGTTACAGATACAAAGAATCGTGCAATGTTGTGTACTTCAAATGTATGTGTTACTGGTGTTTTGGCTGATTTTGTAGCTGGAAATAGGAGGTACACCTTTTTTGAAAATAATCTTCAGATCAAGGATAATGTGTCTGGGCAAATGGTGGAAGATTTAGCTTTTTCTTATACCCCAGCTTTGCGTGATATAAGGGTTATTGGCCTTTTGCCAATAGATCCTAAATTTGAGATCAAATTCAAAGCAGGGGGAAAGAGATTCTCTGTCTTTGATGGACTGATTTTTTGTTATAATGAGAACGGGGATGAGGTTTATAGAGACAAGATTACTGGGGTTGGGAGCTGTCATCCTGTGAATCAGGAAGTGTCAGCTTCACAACAGGTTTCACAATCTGAAGGTGAGGAAATTAACAGTCAGTTAGAAGGGCCCTCAAGTTTGGGGGGTGGGGAACCCTGTTCTATGGTATCCGAAACATCAATGGAGGTGGCAGTGGTAGTAGAGGACCAACAATTACCACAATTAGATTACATTACAAGAGGAGGTGAGCCAGCAGAGAATCTAGCAGCTGCTTCATATGCCCAGGCTACAAAGTCACGACCTAATAGGTCTTATGCGCAGGCCACCAGTGGCAAGAGAGTACCCGTGGCTCTGGAATCAGAGACTGAGGTGCCCTTGTCGGGGAGAAGGAATGTGGTAAGATTGAAATGGGAAGGAGAAACTCCAATCCCAGATAGGAAAAATTTTGTAAAACTTCTCCTTGACATGGGCATCAAAGCACAAGACATATATGCCATTTTAACCTCGGGGTCCCCCCCCACATACTACGATGTAAGCTTTCTGACAGGAGATGGCCTGGAATTTTTTCTGGAGGAGAGATATAAGAGAAGAGCCAATGAGTGGCGTGGTTTTACAGCATCTTCATATACCAGGCTATCTCCTGTCAGAAAAGCAACAGTTGTGGTGACAAATGAATCAATTCCCCTGAGAGATATCCTTTCCTGGATGGGTCATTACGTGGACATAGTGTCCCCTCCCCAAAAAATTCTTGACGATCTGGATATATGGTGGGGAGGCTATGAAGTGGAAATAAAATTAAGAAATGGTGAAGGTGGCTTTAATCATATCCCACGCTCAGCCCTCATTGGCAGGGACAAAATAAGTGTCTTTTACCCAGGTCAACCGAGAACGTGCTATAAATGTGGGGGGAGGGGGCACTATGGCTACAGTTGTAAAAACCCCAGATGCAGTTTGTGCCAGGAGTTTGGACACGCGGCCAAAGAATGCAAGACCATAAAATGTAACTTTTGTTTCAAGTTTGGTCACCCATATACCGCGTGTCCAACCTCCTGGAACAATATGTCCGTGGAGGAGAAAGAGGTCATACTACGAATAATGGAGGAGGATGCGCGCTCAAAAACTCTCTTGAAAGCTCTTCCTTCAAATGTTCCAACTCAGTCAGATGTCTCTAAGCCTGCAACTTCTCAGTCTGTTTCCAATGTCCCTTCTGTGTCCTCCTCCAGAGTGGTAAATGGTGTGGCCTCTGAAGTACCCCAAGCATCTGGGGGCCTGTCCAAGGGGAGGGTATCTCTCAGGGATGCAGCTGGGGGTGCAAATGCTCCCCAGAATCAAAGAAAGCTGACCAGGCCTAATCTGGATGTCAAGAATTCCCCTCCCAAAAAAGGAGGGGCAACAAGGGTTCCTTTGGGTCTGAAGAGGAACAAAACTGTTCCTGATACTCAACCTAACCCTCTTTCCCTTTCTACCCCTAACCCCAAAACCCCTTCCCATTCAGCACCCTGTCCCACAACCCGTCCTGTGTCCCGTCCTACATCCAGTCCTACATCCCGTCCTCCTGACCCATCCCCTTCCCCAACCTCGCAATCCTCAGATTTTATCCTGGTATCTTCCCCAAGGAAGGTCAAGGATAAAACGAATAGAAGGGGTCCCTCAGGTGGGACAGAGATGTCGAATTTTAAGGTTATGAATCCTAAGAAACGCAGTCCCCTAACCACTAAAGATAGGGTGACAATTAAGCAGCAAGAAGCAAGCTGCAAGAGACAGGAAGAGTTTGCCAAAAGTAGGTTGGTTAAAACCATACCAACGGGCAACAAATATGAAGTATTGTCTGAAGACAATCTATCTGATGAGATGGAGGTGCAGAGTGCAGAGCAAGGGGACATTTCTTAAATGTCTTCTGTGTGGTCTTGTTCAATGTATTTATTTTGTTTTTTGTCCTTTGTGGAAGATAAAGTTTTTGGAAACTCAAACATCCAAATGGCGGTTCCCCCTCCATTAACACTTGCAACCATTAATGTTGCAAGTATAAGATCAACAAGTGCTAGACGGACAGCCTTATTTTTTCTCAGTAGCTTTAATACTGACATTTTGTTTTTGCAGGAGACTAGGCTCACCTCTTTGGCTGATATCCATCTGGCCAAGAGGGACTGGAGATCCGGTCCGAGCTATTGGTCTCTTGCGGCTGAGCCTTGTAGTGGAGTGGCAGTGCTTTTTAGAACTGGCATGGTAACTTGCCGGCGGGTGGTTGAGGTTGAGATGGGGAGATGCCTAGTCCTGGACGTTGTCGTGAAGGGACAAGACCTCCGACTAATTAACATCTATGGTCCCCAGACGGCTTGGGAGAGGAAACGTCTCTTTACGACAATCAGGCCATTTCTTTTTACTGCCCAGTCTGTTATCTTTGGCGGTGACTTCAACACCGTGGTTAGGTTGATGGACAGGTCGGGTGCCAGAGATCGGCTGGGTACTGATAGTGTTCTTCTAAATAAGATGGTTAGTGAGGCAGGTCTGGTGGATGTTCACGTTAGACATACGCCAGACCTCACAGGGTTCACTTATAGATGTAGTGATAGACAGAGTAGGATAGATAGATTTTTTGTTAAAGAGAGTTTTTCCACTACACCCCCTAGGGTGCAGGCGGTTGAATTCTCTGATCACTGTATTCTATCGGTAGATCTGAATGTATCAGAAGCCCCTCCCAGAGGAAGGGGTGTTTGGAAATTAAATTCGTCTCTACTTGTGGAGGAAAGTAATAGACAATCTTTTTTGGATTTTTTTCAGGCACAGGAAACCATCCTGGACTTGTTTGGCAGCACGTCGGAGTGGTGGGAAGTGGTCAAGAAGCGTGCTATTGGACTTTTCAAGGGCCTAGCTAAAAAGAGACAGGTTGGTAATTATGTTGCCTACCAAAGATTGAGAAGAAAGTTGGAATTTCTTGTCTCGGAAGGCGGAGATCAGGGGGAGATCTCTGAGATCAAACTTCAACTTCGGCAGAAGCAATATGACCGATTAACCTCTTTGTTTCTGGAGCGGGATTATGGTAAATACCACTCGCCAGACCCGTTCCAGAATTGCAAACAGGGTATAGAAATCAAGTCAGTAAATGGTCTCAGGGATGTCTCGGGATCCGTGATTAAGTCCAGGTCGGGGATCCTAGACATCGCTAGTGAGTTTTATGCGAATCTGCTTAAGGAGAAGCCAATTGATCAGACAAGAATGGAAGACTTTCTAGTCTCCACTCCAGGTTTGGAAGATATAGATGCTTTTCGGCCAAATTTGACATCAGAGATCACTGCTGAAGAGGTTGTAAGTGCCATTAATGGCCTTACTCCCAAGAAAACCCCGGGTCCAGACGGTCTTACGGCTGAGTTTTACAAAGCCTTTAAGTCCGTTCTGGCACCTAAATTGGCTGAAATCTTTAATAGTTGCCTTGCCGAGGGGGAATTACCGCACTCTATGAGGCAATCAGCTGTGATTCTGCTGTCAAAAGGCAAAGATCCTACGATGATTGAGAATTGGCGTCCCATCAGCCTGCTCAACGTTGATAGGAAGATTTTGGCAAAAATCCTTTTTTGGCGCTTGTCCCAAGCGACATATTTGCTTTCACGCCATCAGCATTGCTCTGTTAAGGGAAAAACAACATTCTCAGCACTGTTAGCTGTCAGGGAGATCCTGGAGCGGAGCAAGGCTGAGGGATGGGGAAAGTATCTACTGGCATTGGATCAATCTA
>NW_027152519.1:0-47500 GCF_040937935.1 Hyperolius riggenbachi | reverse complement strand
TAATCTATCACTCCGATTTGCAAACGGAATTCACTGAAGCTGTATTTTTCATCCCAGAACATAGTTTAGGGGCCATTACCTCTTCAACTATAGTCATTTTTCTTTCGATTGCAAACGTAACCAGTTTTTCAATGGTGTAATGGTTTAACATAGAAAACGTACCGTTGGCTCTAGATTCTAATCTATCACTCCGATTTGCAAACGGATTTCACTGAAGCTGTAACTTTCATCCCAGAACATAGTTTAGGGGCCATTACCTCTTCAACTATAGTCATTTTTCTTTCGATTGCAAACGTAACCAGTTTTTCAATGGTGTAATGGTTTAACATAGAAAACGTACCGTTGGCTCTAGATTCTAATCTATCACTCCGATTTGCAAACGGATTTCCCTGAAGCTGTATTTTTCATCCCAGAACATAGTTTAGGGGCCATTACTTCTTCAACTATAGTCATTTTTCATTCGATTGCAAACGTAACCAGTTTTTCAATGGTGTAATGGTTTAACATAGAAAACGTACCGTTGGCTCTAGATTCTAATCTATCACTCCGATTTGCAAACGGATTTCACTGAAGCTGTAACTTTCATCCCAGAACATAGTTTAGGGGCCATTACCTCTTCAACTATAGTCATTTTTCTTTCGATTGCAAACGTAACCAGTTTTTCAATGGTGTAATGGTTTAACATAGAAAACGTACCGTTGGCTCTAGATTCTAATCTATCACTCCGATTTGCAAACGGATTTCACTGAAGCTGTAACTTTCATCCCAGAACATAGTTTAGGGGCCATTACCTCTTCAACTATAGTCATTTTTCTTTCGATTGCAAACGTAACCAGTTTTTCAATGGTGTAATGGTTTAACATAGAAAACGTACCGTTGGCTCTAGATTCTAATCTATCACTCCGATTTGCAAACGGAATTCACTGAAGCTGTATTTTTCATCCCAGAACATAGTTTAGGGGCCATTACCTCTTCAACTATAGTCATTTTTCTTTCGATTGCAAACGTAACCAGTTTTTCAATGGTGTAATGGTTTAACATAGAAAACGTACCGTTGGCTCTAGATTCTAATCTATCACTCCGATTTGCAAACGGATTTCACTGAAGCTGTAACTTTCATCCCAGAACATAGTTTAGGGGCCATTACCTCTTCAACTATAGTCATTTTTCTTTCGATTGCAAACGTAACCAGTTTTTCAATGGTGTAATGGTTTAACATAGAAAACGTACCGTTGGCTCTAGATTCTAATCTATCACTCCGATTTGCAAACGGATTTCACTGAAGCTGTAACTTTCATCCCAGAACATAGTTTAGGGGCCATTACCTCTTCAACTATAGTCATTTTTCTTTCGATTGCAAACGTAACCAGTTTTTCAATGGTGTAATGGTTTAACATAGAAAACGTACCGTTGGCTCTAGATTCTAATCTATCACTCCGATTTGCAAACGGATTTCACTGAAGCTGTATTTTTTATTTCACAGAACATAGTTTAGGGACCATTACCTCTTCAACTATAGTCATTTTTCTTTCGATTGCAAACGTAACCAGTTTTTCAATGGTGTAATGGTTTAACATAGAAAACGTACCGTTGGCTCTAGATTCTAATCTATCACTCCGATTTGCAAACGGATTTCACTGAAGCTGTAACTTTCATCCCAGAACATAGTTTAGGGGCCATTACCTCTTCAACTATAGTCATTTTTCTTTCGATTGCAAACGTAACCAGTTTTTCAATGGTGTAATGGTTTAACATAGAAAACGTACCGTTGGCTCTAGATTCTAATCTATCACTCCGATTTGCAAACGGAATTCACTGAAGCTGTATTTTTCATCCCAGAACATAGTTTAGGGGCCATTACCTCTTCAACTATAGTCATTTTTCTTTCGATTGCAAACGTAACCAGTTTTTCAATGGTGTAATGGTTTAACATAGAAAACGTACCGTTGGCTCTAGATTCTAATCTATCACTCCGATTTGCAAACGGATTTCACTGAAGCTGTAACTTTCATCCCAGAACATAGTTTAGGGGCCATTACCTCTTCAACTATAGTCATTTTTCTTTCGATTGCAAACGTAACCAGTTTTTCAATGGTGTAATGGTTTAACATAGAAAACGTACCGTTGGCTCTAGATTCTAATCTATCACTCCGATTTGCAAACGGATTTCACTGAAGCTGTATTTTTCATCCCAGAACATAGTTTAGGGGCCATTACTTCTTCAACTATAGTCATTTTTCTTTCGATTGCAAACGTAACCAGTTTTTCAATGGTGTAATGGTTTAACATAGAAAACGTACCGTTGGCTCTAGATTCTAATCTATCACTCCGATTTGCAAACGGAATTCACTGAAGCTGTATTTTTCATCCCAGAACATAGTTTAGGGGCCATTACCTCTTCAACTATAGTCATTTTCTTTCGATTGCAAACGTAACCAGTTTTTCAATGGTGTAATGGTTTAACATAGAAAACGTACCGTTGGCTCTAGATTCTAATCTATCACTCCGATTTGCAAACGGATTTCACTGAAGCTGTAACTTTCATCCCAGAACATAGTTTAGGGGCCATTACCTCTTCAACTATAGTCATTTTTCTTTCGATTGCAAACGTAACCAGTTTTTCAATGGTGTAATGGTTTAACATAGAAAAATGTACCGTTGGCTCTAGATTCTAATCTATCACTCCGATTTGCAAACGGATTTCACTGAAGCTGTAACTTTCATCCCAGAACATAGTTTAGGGGCCATTACCTCTTCAACTATAGTCATTTTTCTTTCGATTGCAAACGTAACCAGTTTTTCTATGGTGTAATGGTTTAACATAGAAAACGTACCGTTGGCTCTAGATTCTAATCTATCACTCCGATTTGCAAACGGATTTCACTGAAGCTGTAACTTTCATCCCAGAACATAGTTTAGGGGCCATTACCTCTTCAACTATAGTCATTTTTCTTTCGATTGCAAACGTAACCAGTTTTTCAATGGTGTAGTGGTTTAACATTGAAAACGTACCGTTGGCTCTAGATTCTAATCTATCACTCCGATTTGCAAACGGATTTCACTGAAGCTGTATTTTTCATCCCAGAACATAGTTTAGGGGCCATTACCTCTTCAACTATAGTCATTTTTCTTTCGATTGCAAACGTAACCAGTTTTTCAATGGTGTAATGGTTTAACATAGAAAACGTACCGTTGGCTCTAGATTCTAATCTATCACTCCGATTTGCAAACGGATTTCACTGAAGCTGTAACTTTCATCCCAGAACATAGTTTAGGGGCCATTACCTCTTCAACTATAGTCATTTTTCTTTCGATTGCAAACGTAACCAGTTTTTCAATGGTGTAATGGTTTAACATAGAAAACGTACCGTTGGCTCTAGATTCTAATCTATCACTCCGATTTGCAAACGGATTTCACTGAAGCTGTATTTTTCATCCCAGAACATAGTTTAGGGGCCATTACCTCTTCAACTATAGTCATTTTTCTTTCGATTGCAAACGTAACCAGTTTTTCAATGGTGTAATGGTTTAACATAGAAAACGTACCGTTGGCTCTAGATTCTAATCTATCACTCCGATTTGCAAACGGATTTCACTGAAGCTGTATTTTTCATCCCAGAACATAGTTTAGGGGCCATTACCTCTTCAACTATAGTCATTTTTCTTTCGATTGCAAACGTAACCAGTTTTTCAATGGTGTAATGGTTTAACATAGAAAACGTACCGTTGGCTCTAGATTCTAATCTATCACTCCGATTTGCAAACGGATTTCACTGAAGCTGTAACTTTCATCCCAGAACATAGTTTAGGGGCCATTACCTCTTCAACTATAGTCATTTTTCTTTCGATTGCAAACGTAACCAGTTTTTCAATGGTGTAATGGTTTAACATAGAAAACGTACCGTTGGCTCTAGATTCTAATCTATCACTCCGATTTGCAAACGGATTTCACTGAAGCTGTATTTTTCATCCCAGAACATAGTTTAGGGACCATTACCTCTTCAACTATAGTCATTTTTCTTTCGATTGCAAACGTAACCAGTTTTTCAATGGTGTAATGGTTTAACATAGAAAACGTACCGTTGGCTCTAGATTCTAATCTATCACTCCGATTTGCAAACGGATTTCACTGAAGCTGTAACTTTCATCCCAGAACATAGTTTAGGGGCCATTACCTCTTCAACTATAGTCATTTTTCTTTCGATTGCAAACGTAACCAGTTTTTCAATGGTGTAATGGTTTAACATAGAAAACGTACCGTTGGCTCTAGATTCTAATCTATCACTCCGATTTGCAAACGGATTTCACTGAAGCTGTATTTTTCATCCCAGAACATAGTTTAGGGGCCATTACCTCTTCAACTATAGTCATTTTTCTTTCGATTGCAAACGTAACCAGTTTTTCAATGGTGTAATGGTTTAACATAGAAAACGTACCGTTGGCTCTAGATTCTAATCTATCACTCCGATTTGCAAACGGATTTCACTGAAGCTGTAACTTTCATCCCAGAACATAGTTTAGGGGCCATTACCTCTTCAACTATAGTCATTTTTCTTTCGATTGCAAACGTAACCAGTTTTTCAATGGTGTAATGGTTTAACATAGAAAACGTACCGTTGGCTCTAGATTCTAATCTATCACTCCGATTTGCAAACGGATTTCACTGAAGCTGTAACTTTCATCCCAGAACATAGTTTAGGGGCCATTACCTCTTCAACTATAGTCATTTTTCTTTCGATTGCAAACGTAACCAGTTTTTCAATGGTGTAATGGTTTAACATAGAAAACGTACCGTTGGCTCTAGATTCTAATCTATCACTCCGATTTGCAAACGGATTTCACTGAAGCTGTAACTTTCATCCCAGAACATAGTTTAGGGGCCATTACCTCTTCAACTATAGTCATTTTTCTTTTGATTGCAAACGTAACCAGTTTTTCAATGGTGTAATGGTTTAACATAGAAAACGTACCGTTGGCTCTAGATTCTAATCTATCACTCCGATTTGCAAACGGATTTCACTGAAGCTGTAACTTTCATCCCAGAACATAGTTTAGGGGCCATTACCTCTTCAACTATAGTCATTTTTCTTTCGATTGCAAACGTAACCAGTTTTTCAATGGTGTAATGGTTTAACATAGAAAACGTACCGTTGGCTCTAGATTCTAATCTATCACTCCGATTTGCAAACGGATTTCACTGAAGCTGTAACTTTCATCCCAGAACATAGTTTAGGGGCCATTACCTCTTCAACTATAGTCATTTTTCTTTCGATTGCAAACGTAACCAGTTTTTCAATGGTGTAATGGTTTAACATAGAAAACGTACCGTTGGCTCTAGATTCTAATCTATCACTCCGATTTGCAAACGGATTTCACTGAAGCTGTATTTTTCATCCCAGAACATAGTTTAGGGGCGATTACTTCTTCAACTATAGTCATTTTTCTTTCGATTGCAAACGTAACCAGTTTTTCAATGGTGTAATGGTTTAACATAGAAAACGTACCGTTGGCTCTAGATTCTAATCTATCACTCCGATTTGCAAACGGATTTCACTGAAGCTGTAACTTTCATCCCAGAACATAGTTTAGGGGCCATTACCTCTTCAACTATAGTCATTTTTCTTTCGATTGCAAACGTAACCAGTTTTTCAATGGTGTAATGGTTTAACATAGAAAACGTACCGTTGGCTCTAGATTCTAATCTATCACTCCGATTTGCAAACGGATTTCAATGAAGCTGTAACTTTCATCCCAGAACATAGTTTAGGGGCCATTACCTCTTCAACTATAGTCATTTTTCTTTCAATTGCAAACGTAACCAGTTTTTCAATGGTGTAATGGTTTAACATAGAAAACGTACCGTTGGCTCTAGATTCTAATCTATCACTCCGATTTGCAAACGGATTTCACTGAAGCTGTAACTTTCATCCCAGAACATAGTTTAGGGGCCATTACCTCTTCAACTATAGTCATTTTTCTTTCGATTGCAAACGTAACCAGTTTTTCAATGGTGTAATGGTTTAACATAGAAAACGTACCGTTGGCTCTAGATTCTAATCTATCACTCCGATTTGCAAACGGATTTAACTGAAGCTGTAACTTTCATCCCAGAACATAGTTTAGGGGCCATTACCTCTTCAACTATAGTCATTTTTCTTTCGATTGCAAACGTAACCAGTTTTTCAATGGTGTAATGGTTTAACATAGAAAACGTACCGTTGGCTCTAGATTCTAATCTATCACTCCGATTTGCAAACGGATTTCACTGAAGCTGTAACTTTCATCCCAGAACATAGTTTAGGGGCCATTACCTCTTCAACTATAGTCATTTTTCTTTCGATTGCAAACGTAACCAGTTTTTCTATGGTGTAATGGTTTAACATAGAAAACGTACCGTTGGCTCTAGATTCTAATCTATCACTCCGATTTGCAAACGGATTTCACTGAAGCTGTAACTTTCATCCCAGAACATAGTTTAGGGGCCATTACCTCTTCAACTATAGTCATTTTTCTTTCGATTGCAAACGTAACCAGTTTTTCTATGGTGTAATGGATTAACATAGAAAACGTACCGTTGGCTCTAGATTCTAATCTATCACTCCGATTTGCAAACGGATTTCACTGAAGCTGTAACTTTCATCCCAGAACATAGTTTAGGGGCCATTACCTCTTCAACTATAGTCATTTTTCTTTCGATTGCAAACGTAACCAGTTTTTCAATGGTGTAATGGTTTAACATAGAAAACGTACCGTTGGCTCTAGATTCTAATCTATCACTCCGATTTGCAAACGGATGTCACTGAAGCTGTATTTTTCATCCCAGAACATAGTTTAGGGGCCATTACCTCTTCAACTATAGTCATTTTTCTTTCGATTGCAAACGTAACCAGTTTTTCAATGGTGTAATGGTTTAACATAGAAAACGTACCGTTGGCTCTAGATTCTAATCTATCACTCCGATTTGCAAACGGATTTCACTGAAGCTGTAACTTTCATCCCAGAACATAGTTTAGGGGCCATTACCTCTTCAACTATAGTCATTTTTCTTTCGATTGCAAACGTAACCAGTTTTTCTATGGTGTAATGGTTTAACATAGAAAATGTACCGTTGGCTCTAGATTCTAATCTATCACTCCGATTTGCAAACGGATTTCACTGAAGCTGTAACTTTCATCCCAGAACATAGTTTAGGGGCCATTACCTCTTCAACTATAGTCATTTTTCTTTCGATTGCAAACGTAACCAGTTTTTCAATGGTGTAATGGTTTAACATAGAAAACGTACCGTTGGCTCTAGATTCTAATCTATCACTCCGATTTGCAAACGGATTTCACTGAAGCTGTATTTTTCATCCCAGAACATAGTTTAGGGGCCATTACCTCTTCAACTATAGTCATTTTTCTTTCGATTGCAAACGTAACCAGTTTTTCAATGGTGTAATGGTTTAACATAGAAAACGTACCGTTGGCTCTAGATTCTAATCTATCACTCCGATTTGCAAACGGATTTCACTGAAGCTGTAACTTTCATCCCAGAACATAGTTTAGGGGCCATTACCTCTTCAACTATAGTCATTTTTCTTTCGATTGCAAACGTAACCAGTTTTTCAATGGTGTAATGGTTTAACATAGAAAACGTACCGTTGGCTCTAGATTCTAATCTATCACTCCGATTTGCAAACGGATTTCACTGAAGCTGTAACTTTCATCCCAGAACATAGTTTAGGGGCCATTACCTCTTCAACTATAGTCATTTTTCTTTCGATTGCAAACGTAACCAGTTTTTCAATGGTGTAATGGTTTAACATAGAAAACGTACCGTTGGCTCTAGATTCTAATCTATCACTCCGATTTGCAAACGGATTTCACTGAAGCTGTAACTTTCATCCCAGAACATAGTTTAGGGGCCATTACCTCTTCAACTATAGTCATTTTTCTTTTGATTGCAAACGTAACCAGTTTTTCAATGGTGTAATGGTTTAACATAGAAAACGTACCGTTGGCTCTAGATTCTAATCTATCACTCCGATTTGCAAACGGAATTCACTGAAGCTGTATTTTTCATCCCAGAACATAGTTTAGGGGCCATTACCTCTTCAACTATAGTCATTTTTCTTTCGATTGCAAACGTAACCAGTTTTTCAATGGTGTAATGGTTTAACATAGAAAACGTACCGTTGGCTCTAGATTCTAATCTATCACTCCGATTTGCAAACGGATTTCACTGAAGCTGTAACTTTCATCCCAGAACATAGTTTAGGGGCCATTACCTCTTCAACTATAGTCATTTTTCTTTCGATTGCAAACGTAACCAGTTTTTCAATGGTGTAATGGTTTAACATAGAAAACGTACCGTTGGCTCTAGATTCTAATCTATCACTCCGATTTGCAAACGGATTTCACTGAAGCTGTATTTTTCATCCCAGAACATAGTTTAGGGGCGATTACTTCTTCAACTATAGTCATTTTTCTTTCGATTGCAAACGTAACCAGTTTTTCAATGGTGTAATGGTTTAACATAGAAAATGTACCGTTGGCTCTAGATTCTAATCTATCACTCCGATTTGCAAACGGATTTCACTGAAGCTGTAACTTTCATCCCAGAACATAGTTTAGGGGCCATTACCTCTTCAACTATAGTCATTTTTCTTTCGATTGCAAACGTAACCAGTTTTTCAATGGTGTAATGGTTTAACATAGA
This sequence comes from Hyperolius riggenbachi, assembly GCF_040937935.1. Taxonomy (NCBI): domain Eukaryota; kingdom Metazoa; phylum Chordata; class Amphibia; order Anura; family Hyperoliidae; genus Hyperolius; species Hyperolius riggenbachi. Next base: position 38,800 of record NW_027152519.1, on the reverse strand, counting down.
AAACGTACCGTTGGCTCTAGATTCTAATCTATCACTCCGATTTGCAAACGGATTTCACTGAAGCTGTAACTTTCATCCCAGAACATAGTTTAGGGGCCATTACCTCTTCAACTATAGTCATTTTTCTTTCAATTGCAAACGTAACCAGTTTTTCAATGGTGTAATGGTTTAACATAGAAAACGTACCGTTGGCTCTAGATTCTAATCTATCACTCCGATTTGCAAACGGATTTCACTGAAGCTGTAACTTTCATCCCAGAACATAGTTTAGGGGCCATTACCTCTTCAACTATAGTCATTTTTCTTTCGATTGCAAACGTAACCAGTTTTTCAATGGTGTAATGGTTTAACATAGAAAACGTACCGTTGGCTCTAGATTCTAATCTATCACTCCGATTTGCAAACGGATTTAACTGAAGCTGTAACTTTCATCCCAGAACATAGTTTAGGGGCCATTACCTCTTCAACTATAGTCATTTTTCTTTCGATTGCAAACGTAACCAGTTTTTCAATGGTGTAATGGTTTAACATAGAAAACGTACCGTTGGCTCTAGATTCTAATCTATCACTCCGATTTGCAAACGGATTTCACTGAAGCTGTAACTTTCATCCCAGAACATAGTTTAGGGGCCATTACCTCTTCAACTATAGTCATTTTTCTTTCGATTGCAAACGTAACCAGTTTTTCTATGGTGTAATGGTTTAACATAGAAAACGTACCGTTGGCTCTAGATTCTAATCTATCACTCCGATTTGCAAACGGATTTCACTGAAGCTGTAACTTTCATCCCAGAACATAGTTTAGGGGCCATTACCTCTTCAACTATAGTCATTTTTCTTTCGATTGCAAACGTAACCAGTTTTTCTATGGTGTAATGGATTAACATAGAAAACGTACCGTTGGCTCTAGATTCTAATCTATCACTCCGATTTGCAAACGGATTTCACTGAAGCTGTAACTTTCATCCCAGAACATAGTTTAGGGGCCATTACCTCTTCAACTATAGTCATTTTTCTTTCGATTGCAAACGTAACCAGTTTTTCAATGGTGTAATGGTTTAACATAGAAAACGTACCGTTGGCTCTAGATTCTAATCTATGACTCCGATTTGCAAACTGATTTCACTGAAGCTGTAACTTTCATCCCAGAACATAGTTTAGGGGCCATTACCTCTTCAACTATAGTCATTTTTCTTTCGATTGCAAACGTAACCAGTTTTTCAATGGTGTAATGGTTTAACATAGAAAACGTACCGTTGGCTCTAGATTCTAATCTATCACTCCGATTTGCAAACGGAATTCACTGAAGCTGTATTTTTCATCCCAGAACATAGTTTAGGGGCCATTACCTCTTCAACTATAGTCATTTTTCTTTCGATTGCAAACGTAACCAGTTTTTCAATGGTGTAATGGTTTAACATAGAAAACGTACCGTTGGCTCTAGATTCTAATCTATCACTCCGATTTGCAAACGGATTTCACTGAAGCTGTAACTTTCATCCCAGAACATAGTTTAGGGGCCATTACCTCTTCAACTATAGTCATTTTTCTTTCGATTGCAAACGTAACCAGTTTTTCAATGGTGTAATGGTTTAACATAGAAAACGTACCGTTGGCTCTAGATTCTAATCTATCACTCCGATTTGCAAACGGATTTCACTGAAGCTGTATTTTTCATCCCAGAACATAGTTTAGGGGCCATTACTTCTTCAACTATAGTCATTTTTCTTTCGATTGCAAACGTAACCAGTTTTTCAATGGTGTAATGGTTTAACATAGAAAACGTACCGTTGGCTCTAGATTCTAATCTATCACTCCGATTTGCAAACGGATTTCACTGAAGCTGTAACTTTCATCCCAGAACATAGTTTAGGGGCCATTACCTCTTCAACTATAGTCATTTTTCTTTCGATTGCAAACGTAACCAGTTTTTCAATGGTGTAATGGTTTAACATAGAAAACGTACCGTTGGCTCTAGATTCTAATCTATCACTCCGATTTGCAAACGGATTTCACTGAAGCTGTAACTTTCATCCCAGAACATAGTTTAGGGGCCATTACCTCTTCAACTATAGTCATTTTTCTTTCGATTGCAAACGTAACCAGTTTTTCAATGGTGTAATGGTTTAACATAGAAAACGTACCGTTGGCTCTAGATTCTAATCTATCACTCCGATTTGCAAACGGATTTCACTGAAGCTGTAACTTTCATCCCAGAACATAGTTTAGGGGCCATTACCTCTTCAACTATAGTCATTTTTCTTTTGATTGCAAACGTAACCAGTTTTTCAATGGTGTAATGGTTTAACATAGAAAACATACCGTTGGCTCTAGATTCTAATCTATCACTCCGATTTGCAAACGGAATTCACTGAAGCTGTATTTTTCATCCCAGAACATAGTTTAGGGGCCATTACCTCTTCAACTATAGTCATTTTTCTTTCGATTGCAAACGTAACCAGTTTTTCAATGGTGTAATGGTTTAACATAGAAAACGTACCGTTGGCTCTAGATTCTAATCTATCACTCCGATTTGCAAACGGATTTCACTGAAGCTGTAACTTTCCTCCCAGAACATAGTTTAGGGGCCATTACCTCTTCAACTATAGTCATTTTTCTTTCGATTGCAAACGTAACCAGTTTTTCAATGGTGTAATGGTTTAACATAGAAAACGTACCGTTGGCTCTAGATTCTAATCTATCACTCCGATTTGCAAACGGATTTCACTGAAGCTGTATTTTTCATCCCAGAACATAGTTTAGGGGCCATTACTTCTTCAACTATAGTCATTTTTCTTTCGATTGCAAACGTAACCAGTTTTTCAATGGTGTAATGGTTTAACATAGAAAACGTACCGTTGGCTCTAGATTCTAATCTATCACTCCGATTTGCAAACGGATTTCACTGAAGCTGTAACTTTCATCCCAGAACATAGTTTAGGGGCCATTACCTCTTCAACTATAGTCATTTTTCTTTCGATTGCAAACGTAACCAGTTTTTCAATGGTGTAATGGTTTAACATAGAAAACGTACCGTTGGCTCTAGATTCTAATCTATCACTCCGATTTGCAAACGGATTTCACTGAAGCTGTAACTTTCATCCCAGAACATAGTTTAGGGGCCATTACCTCTTCAACTATAGTCATTTTTCTTTCGATTGCAAACGTAACCAGTTTTTCAATGGTGTAATGGTTTAACATAGAAAACGTACCGTTGGCTCTAGATTCTAATCTATCACTCCGATTTGCAAACGGATTTCACTGAAGCTGTAACTTTCATCCCAGAACATAGTTTAGGGGCCATTACCTCTTCAACTATAGTCATTTTTCTTTCGATTGCAAACGTAACCAGTTTTTCAATGGTGTAATGGTTTAACATAGAAAACGTACTGTTGGCTCTAGATTCTAATCTATCACTCCGATTTGCAAACGGATTTCACTGAAGCTGTATTTTTCATCCCAGAACATAGTTTAGGGGCCATTACCTCTTCAACTATAGTCATTTTTCTTTCGATTGCAAACGTAACCAGTTTTTCAATGGTGTAATGGTTTAACATAGAAAACGTACCGTTGGCTCTAGATTCTAATCTATCACTCCGATTTGCAAACAGATTTCACTGAAGCTGTAACTTTCATCCCAGAACATAGTTTAGGGGCCATTACCTTTTCAACTATAGTCATTTTTCTTTCGATTGCAAACGTAACCAGTTTTTCAATGGTGTAATGGTTTAACATAGAAAACGTACCGTTGGCTCTAGATTCTAATCTATCACTCCGATTTGCAAACGGAATTCACTGAAGCTGTATTTTTCATCCCAGAACATAGTTTAGGGGCCATTACCTCTTCAACTATAGTCATTTTTCTTTCGATTGCAAACGTAACCAGTTTTTCAATGGTGTAATGGTTTAACATAGAAAACGTACCGTTGGCTCTAGATTCTAATCTATCACTCCGATTTGCAAACGGATTTCACTGAAGCTGTAACTTTCATCCCAGAACATAGTTTAGGGGCCATTACCTCTTCAACTATAGTCATTTTTCTTTCGATTGCAAACGTAACCAGTTTTTCAATGGTGTAATGGTTTAACATAGAAAACGTACCGTTGGCTCTAGATTCTAATCTATCACTCCGATTAGCAAACGGATTTCACTGAAGCTGTATTTTTCATCCCAGAACATAGTTTAGGGGCCATTACTTCTTCAACTATAGTCATTTTTCTTTCGATTGCAAACGTAACCAGTTTTTCAATGGTGTAATGGTTTAACATAGAAAACGTACCGTTGGCTCTAGATTCTAATCTATCACTCTGATTTGCAAACGGATTTCACTGAAGCTGTAACTTTCATCCCAGAACATAGTTTAGGGGCCATTACCTCTTCAACTATAGTCATTTTTCTTTCGATTGCAAACGTAACCAGTTTTTCAATGGTGTAATGGTTTAACATAAAAAACGTACCGTTGGCTCTAGATTCTAATCTATCACTCCGATTTGCAAACGGATTTCACTGAAGCTGTATTTTTCATCCCAGAACATAGTTTAGGGGCCATTACCTCTTCAACTATAGTCATTTTTCTTTCGATTGCAAACGTAACCAGTTTTTCAATGGTGTAATGGTTTAACATAGAAAACGTACTGTTGGCTCTAGATTCTAATCTATCACTCCGATTTGCAAACAGATTTCACTGAAGCTGTAACTTTCATCCCAGAACATAGTTTAGGGGCCATTACCTCTTCAACTATAGTCATTTTTCTTTCGATTGCAAACGTAACCAGTTTTTCAATGGTGTAATGGTTTAACATAGAAAACGTACTGTTGGCTCTAGATTCTAATCTATCACTCCGATTTGCAAACGGATTTCACTGAAGCTGTATTTTTCATCCCAGAACATAGTTTAGGGGCCATTACCTCTTCAACTATAGTCATTTTTCTTTCGATTGCAAACGTAACCAGTTTTTCAATGGTGTAATGGTTTAACATAGAAAACGTACCGTTGGCTCTAGATTCTAATCTATCACTCCGATTTGCAAACAGATTTCACTGAAGCTGTAACTTTCATCCCAGAACATAGTTTAGGGGCCATTACCTTTTCAACTATAGTCATTTTTCTTTCGATTGCAAACGTAACCAGTTTTTCAATGGTGTAATGGTTTAACATAGAAAACGTACCGTTGGCTCTAGATTCTAATCTATCACTCCGATTTGCAAACGGAATTCACTGAAGCTGTATTTTTCATCCCAGAACATAGTTTAGGGGCCATTACCTCTTCAACTATAGTCATTTTTCTTTCGATTGCAAACGTAACCAGTTTTTCAATGGTGTAATGGTTTAACATAGAAAACGTACCGTTGGCTCTAGATTCTAATCTATCACTCCGATTTGCAAACGGATTTCACTGAAGCTGTAACTTTCATCCCAGAACATAGTTTAGGGGCCATTACCTCTTCAACTATAGTCATTTTTCTTTCGATTGCAAACGTAACCAGTTTTTCAATGGTGTAATGGTTTAACATAGAAAACGTACCGTTGGCTCTAGATTCTAATCTATCACTCCGATTAGCAAACGGATTTCACTGAAGCTGTATTTTTCATCCCAGAACATAGTTTAGGGGCCATTACTTCTTCAACTATAGTCATTTTTCTTTCGATTGCAAACGTAACCAGTTTTTCAATGGTGTAATGGTTTAACATAGAAAACGTACCGTTGGCTCTAGATTCTAATCTATCACTCTGATTTGCAAACGGATTTCACTGAAGCTGTAACTTTCATCCCAGAACATAGTTTAGGGGCCATTACCTCTTCAACTATAGTCATTTTTCTTTCGATTGCAAACGTAACCAGTTTTTCAATGGTGTAATGGTTTAACATAAAAAACGTACCGTTGGCTCTAGATTCTAATCTATCACTCCGATTTGCAAACGGATTTCACTGAAGCTGTATTTTTCATCCCAGAACATAGTTTAGGGGCCATTACCTCTTCAACTATAGTCATTTTTCTTTCGATTGCAAACGTAACCAGTTTTTCAATGGTGTAATGGTTTAACATAGAAAACGTACTGTTGGCTCTAGATTCTAATCTATCACTCCGATTTGCAAACAGATTTCACTGAAGCTGTAACTTTCATCCCAGAACATAGTTTAGGGGCCATTACCTCTTCAACTATAGTCATTTTTCTTTCGATTGCAAACGTAACCAGTTTTTCAATGGTGTAATGGTTTAACATAGAAAACGTACCGTTGGCTCTAGATTCTAATCTATCACTCCGATTTGCAAACGGAATTCACTGAAGCTGTATTTTTCATCCCAGAACATAGTTTAGGGGCCATTACCTCTTCAACTATAGTCATTTTTCTTTCGATTGCAAACGTAACCAGTTTTTCAATGGTGTAATGGTTTAACATAGAAAACGTACCGTTGGCTCTAGATTCTAATCTATCACTCCGATTTGCAAACGGATTTCACTGAAGCTGTAACTTTCATCCCAGAACATAGTTTAGGGGCCATTAGCTCTTCAACTATAGTCATTTTTCTTTCGATTGCAAACGTAACCAGTTTTTCAATGGTGTAATGGTTTAACATAGAAAACGTACCGTTGGCTCTAGATTCTAATCTATCACTCCGATTTGCAAACGGATTTCACTGAAGCTGTATTTTTCATCCCAGAACATAGTTTAGGGGCCATTACTTCTTCAACTATAGTCATTTTTCTTTCGATTGCAAACGTAACCAGTTTTTCAATGGTGTAATGGTTTAACATAGAAAACGTACCGTTGGCTCTAGATTCTAATCTATCACTCCGATTTGCAAACGGATTTCACTGAAGCTGTAACTTTCATCCCAGAACATAGTTTAGGGGCCATTACCTCTTCAACTATAGTCATTTTTCTTTCGATTGCAAACGTAACCAGTTTTTCAATGGTGTAATGGTTTAACATAGAAAACGTACCGTTGGCTCTAGATTCTAATCTATCACTCCGATTTGCAAACGGATTTCACTGAAGCTGTAACTTTCATCCCAGAACATAGTTTAGGGGCCATTACCTCTTCAACTATAGTCATTTTTCTTTCGATTGCAAACGTAACCAGTTTTTCAATGGTGTAATGGTTTAACATAGAAAACGTACCGTTGGCTCTAGATTCTAATCTATCACTCCGATTTGCAAACGGATTTCACTGAAGCTGTAACTTTCATCCCAGAACATAGTTTAGGGGCCATTACCTCTTCAACTATAGTCATTTTTCTTTCGATTGCAAACGTAACCAGTTTTTCAATGGTGTAATGGTTTAACATAGAAAACATACCGTTGGCTCTAGATTCTAATCTATCACTCCGATTTGCAAACGGAATTCACTGAAGCTGTATTTTTCATCCCAGAACATAGTTTAGGGGCCATTACCTCTTCAACTATAGTCATTTTTCTTTCGATTGCAAACGTAACCAGTTTTTCAATGGTGTAATGGTTTAACATAGAAAACGTACCGTTGGCTCTAGATTCTAATCTATCACTCCGATTTGCAAACGGATTTCACTGAAGCTGTAACTTTCCTCCCAGAACATAGTTTAGGGGCCATTACCTCTTCAACTATAGTCATTTTTCTTTCGATTGCAAACGTAACCAGTTTTTCAATGGTGTAATGGTTTAACATAGAAAACGTACCGTTGGCTCTAGATTCTAATCTATCACTCCGATTTGCAAACGGATTTCACTGAAGCTGTATTTTTCATCCCAGAACATAGTTTAGGGGCCATTACTTCTTCAACTATAGTCATTTTTCTTTCGATTGCAAACGTAACCAGTTTTTCAATGGTGTAATGGTTTAACATAGAAAACGTACCGTTGGCTCTAGATTCTAATCTATCACTCCGATTTGCAAACGGATTTCACTGAAGCTGTAACTTTCATCCCAGAACATAGTTTAGGGGCCATTACCTCTTCAACTATAGTCATTTTTCTTTCGATTGCAAACGTAACCAGTTTTTCAATGGTGTAATGGTTTAACATAGAAAACGTACCGTTGGCTCTAGATTCTAATCTATCACTCCGATTTGCAAACGGATTTCACTGAAGCTGTAACTTTCATCCCAGAACATAGTTTAGGGGCCATTACCTCTTCAACTATAGTCATTTTTCTTTCGATTGCAAACGTAACCAGTTTTTCAATGGTGTAATGGTTTAACATAGAAAACGTACCGTTGGCTCTAGATTCTAATCTATCACTCCGATTTGCAAACGGATTTCACTGAAGCTGTAACTTTCATCCCAGAACATAGTTTAGGGGCCATTACCTCTTCAACTATAGTCATTTTTCTTTCGATTGCAAACGTAACCAGTTTTTCAATGGTGTAATGGTTTAACATAGAAAACGTACTGTTGGCTCTAGATTCTAATCTATCACTCCGATTTGCAAACGGATTTCACTGAAGCTGTATTTTTCATCCCAGAACATAGTTTAGGGGCCATTACCTCTTCAACTATAGTCATTTTTCTTTCGATTGCAAACGTAACCAGTTTTTCAATGGTGTAATGGTTTAACATAGAAAACGTACCGTTGGCTCTAGATTCTAATCTATCACTCCGATTTGCAAACAGATTTCACTGAAGCTGTAACTTTCATCCCAGAACATAGTTTAGGGGCCATTACCTCTTCAACTATAGTCATTTTTCTTTCGATTGCAAACGTAACCAGTTTTTCAATGGTGTAATGGTTTAACATAGAAAACGTACCGTTGGCTCTAGATTCTAATCTATCACTCCGATTTGCAAACGGAATTCACTGAAGCTGTATTTTTCATCCCAGAACATAGTTTAGGGGCCATTACCTCTTCAACTATAGTCATTTTTCTTTCGATTGCAAACGTAACCAGTTTTTCAATGGTGTAATGGTTTAACATAGAAAACGTACCGTTGGCTCTAGATTCTAATCTATCACTCCGATTTGCAAACGGATTTCACTGAAGCTGTAACTTTCATCCCAGAACATAGTTTAGGGGCCATTACCTCTTCAACTATAGTCATTTTTCTTTCGATTGCAAACGTAACCAGTTTTTCAATGGTGTAATGGTTTAACATAGAAAACGTACCGTTGGCTCTAGATTCTAATCTATCACTCCGATTAGCAAACGGATTTCACTGAAGCTGTATTTTTCATCCCAGAACATAGTTTAGGGGCCATTACTTCTTCAACTATAGTCATTTTTCTTTCGATTGCAAACGTAACCAGTTTTTCAATGGTGTAATGGTTTAACATAGAAAACGTACCGTTGGCTCTAGATTCTAATCTATCACTCCGATTTGCAAACGGATTTCACTGAAGCTGTAACTTTCATCCCAGAACATAGTTTAGGGGCCATTACCTCTTCAACTATAGTCATTTTTCTTTCGATTGCAAACGTAACCAGTTTTTCAATGGTGTAATGGTTTAACATAAAAAACGTACCGTTGGCTCTAGATTCTAATCTATCACTCCGATTTGCAAACGGATTTCACTGAAGCTGTATTTTTCATCCCAGAACATAGTTTAGGGGCCATTACCTCTTCAACTATAGTCATTTTTCTTTCGATTGCAAACGTAACCAGTTTTTCAATGGTGTAATGGTTTAACATAGAAAACGTACTGTTGGCTCTAGATTCTAATCTATCACTCCGATTTGCAAACAGATTTCACTGAAGCTGTAACTTTCATCCCAGAACATAGTTTAGGGGCCATTACCTCTTCAACTATAGTCATTTTTCTTTCGATTGCAAACGTAACCAGTTTTTCAATGGTGTAATGGTTTAACATAGAAAACGTACCGTTGGCTCTAGATTCTAATCTATCACTCCGATTTGCAAACGGAATTCACTGAAGCTGTATTTTTCATCCCAGAACATAGTTTAGGGGCCATTACCTCTTCAACTATAGTCATTTTTCTTTCGATTGCAAACGTAACCAGTTTTTCAATGGTGTAATGGTTTAACATAGAAAACGTACCGTTGGCTCTAGATTCTAATCTATCACTCCGATTTGCAAACGGATTTCACTGAAGCTGTAACTTTCATCCCAGAACATAGTTTAGGGGCCATTAGCTCTTCAACTATAGTCATTTTTCTTTCGATTGCAAACGTAACCAGTTTTTCAATGGTGTAATGGTTTAACATAGAAAACGTACCGTTGGCTCTAGATTCTAATCTATCACTCCGATTTGCAAACGGATTTCACTGAAGCTGTATTTTTCATCCCAGAACATAGTTTAGGTGCCATTACTTCTTCAACTATAGTCATTTTTCTTTCGATTGCAAACGTAACCAGTTTTTCAATGGTGTAATGGTTTAACATAGAAAACGTACCGTTGGCTCTAGATTCTAATCTATCACTCCGATTTGCAAACGGATTTCACTGAAGCTGTAACTTTCATCCCAGAACATAGTTTAGGGGCCATTACCTCTTCAACTATAGTCATTTTTCTTTCGATTGCAAACGTAACCAGTTTTTCAATGGTGTAATGGTTTAACATAGAAAACGTACCGTTGGCTCTAGATTCTAATCTATCACTCCGATTTGCAAACGGATTTCACTGAAGCTGTAACTTTCATCCCAGAACATAGTTTAGGGGCCATTACCTCTTCAACTATAGTCATTTTTCTTTCGATTGCAAACGTAACCAGTTTTTCAATGGTGTAATGGTTTAACATAGAAAACGTACCGTTGGCTCTAGATTCTAATCTATCACTCCGATTTGCAAACGGAATTCACTGAAGCTGTATTTTTCATCCCAGAACATAGTTTAGGGGCCATTACCTCTTCAACTATAGTCATTTTTCTTTCGATTGCAAACGTAACCAGTTTTTCAATGGTGTAATGGTTTAACATAGAAAACGTACCGTTGGCTCTAGATTCTAATCTATCACTCCGATTTGCAAACGGATTTCACTGAAGCTGTATTTTTCATCCCAGAACATAGTTTAGGGGCCATTACCTCTTCAACTATAGTCATTTTTCTTTCGATTGCAAACGTAACCAGTTTTTCAATGGTGTAATGGTTTAACATAGAAAACGTACCGTTGGCTCTAGATTCTAATCTATCACTCCGATTTGCAAACGGATTTCACTGAAGCTGTAACTTTCATCCCAGAACATAGTTTAGGGGCCATTACCTCTTCAACTATAGTCATTTTTCTTTCGATTGCAAACGTAACCAGTTTTTCAATGGTGTAATGGTTTAACATAGAAAACGTACCGTTGGCTCTAGATTCTAATCTATCACTCCGATTTGCAAACGGATTTCACTGAAGCTGTAACTTTCATCCCAGAACATAGTTTAGGGGCCATTACCTCTTCAACTATAGTCATTTTTCTTTCGATTGCAAACGTAACCAGTTTTTCAATGGTGTAATGGTTTAACATAGAAAACGTACCGTTGGCTCTAGATTCTAATCTATCACTCCGATTTGCAAACGGATTTCACTGAAGCTGTAACTTTCATCCCAGAACATAGTTTAGGGGCCATTACCTCTTCAACTATAGTCATTTTTCTTTCGATTGCAAACGTAACCAGTTTTTCAATGGTGTAATGGTTTAACATAGAAAACGTACCGTTGGCTCTAGATTCTAATCTATCACTCCGATTTGCAAACGGATTTCACTGAAGCTGTAACTTTCATCCCAGAACATAGTTTAGGGGCCATTACCTCTTCAACTATAGTCATTTTTCTTTCGATTGCAAACGTAACCAGTTTTTCAATGGTGTAATGGTTTAACATAGAAAACATACCGTTGGCTCTAGATTCTAATCTATCACTCCGATTTGCAAACGGAATTCACTGAAGCTGTATTTTTCATCCCAGAACATAGTTTAGGGGCCATTACCTCTTCAACTATAGTCATTTTTCTTTCGATTGCAAACGTAACCAGTTTTTCAATGGTGTAATGGTTTAACATAGAAAACGTACCGTTGGCTCTAGATTCTAATCTATCACTCCGATTTGCAAACGGATTTCACTGAAGCTGTAACTTTCATCCCAGAACATAGTTTAGGGGCCATTACCTCTTCAACTATAGTCATTTTTCTTTCGATTGCAAACGTAACCAGTTTTTCAATGGTGTAATGGTTTAACATAGAAAACGTACCGTTGGCTCTAGATTCTAATCTATCACTCCGATTTGCAAACGGATTTCACTGAAGCTGTATTTTTCATCCCAGAACATAGTTTAGGGGCCATTACTTCTTCAACTATAGTCATTTTTCTTTCGATTGCAAACGTAACCAGTTTTTCAATGGTGTAATGGTTTAACATAGAAAACGTACCGTTGGCTCTAGATTCTAATCTATCACTCCGATTTGCAAACGGATTTCACTGAAGCTGTAACTTTCATCCCAGAACATAGTTTAGGGGCCATTACCTCTTCAACTATAGTCATTTTTCTTTCGATTGCAAACGTAACCAGTTTTTCAATGGTGTAATGGTTTAACATAGAAAACGTACCGTTGGCTCTAGATTCTAATCTATCACTCCGATTTGCAAACGGATTTCACTGAAGCTGTAACTTTCATCCCAGAACATAGTTTAGGGGCCATTACCTCTTCAACTATAGTCATTTTTCTTTCGATTGCAAACGTAACCAGTTTTTCAATGGTGTAATGGTTTAACATAGAAAACGTACCGTTGGCTCTAGATTCTAATCTATCACTCCGATTTGCAAACGGATTTCACTGAAGCTGTAACTTTCATCCCAGAACATAGTTTAGGGGCCATTACCTCTTCAACTATAGTCATTTTTCTTTCGATTGCAAACGTAACCAGTTTTTCAATGGTGTAATGGTTTAACATAGAAAACGTACCGTTGGCTCTAGATTCTAATCTATCACTCCGATTTGCAAACGGATTTCACTGAAGCTGTAACTTTCATCCCAGAACATAGTTTAGGGGCCATTACCTCTTCAACTATAGTCATTTTTCTTTCGATTGCAAACGTAACCAGTTTTTCAATGGTGTAATGGTTTAACATAGAAAACGTACCGTTGGCTCTAGATTCTAATCTATCACTCCGATTTGCAAACGGAATTCACTGAAGCTGTATTTTTCATCCCAGAACATAGTTTAGGGGCCATTACCTCTTCAACTATAGTCATTTTTCTTTCGATTGCAAACTTAACCAGTTTTTCAATGGTGTAATGGTTTAACATAGAAAACGTACCGTTGGCTCTAGATTCTAATCTATCACTCCGATTTGCAAACGGATTTCACTGAAGCTGTATTTTTCATCCCAGAACATAGTTTAGGGGCCATTACCTCTTCAACTATAGTCATTTTTCTTTCGATTGCAAACGTAACCAGTTTTTCAATGGTGTAATGGTTTAACATAGAAAACGTACCGTTGGCTCTAGATTCTAATCTATCACTCCGATTTGCAAACGGATTTCACTGAAGCTGTAACTTTCATCCCAGAACATAGTTTAGGGGCCATTACCTCTTCAACTATAGTCATTTTTCTTTCGATTGCAAACGTAACCAGTTTTTCAATGGTGTAATGGTTTAACATAGAAAACGTACCGTTGGCTCTAGATTCTAATCTATCACTCCGATTTGCAAACGGATTTCACTGAAGCTGTAACTTTCATCCCAGAACATAGTTTAGGGGCCATTACCTCTTCAACTATAGTCATTTTTCTTTCGATTGCAAACGTAACCAGTTTTTCAATGGTGTAATGGTTTTACATAGAAAACGTACCGTTGGCTCTAGATTCTAATCTATCACTCCGATTTGCAAACGGATTTCACTGAAGCTGTAACTTTCATCCCAGAACATAGTTTAGGGGCCATTACCTCTTCAACTATAGTCATTTTTCTTTCGATTGCAAACGTAACCAGTTTTTCAATGGTGTAATGGTTTAACATAGAAAACGTACCGTTGGCTCTAGATTCTAATCTATCACTCCGATTTGCAAACGGATTTCACTGAAGCTGTAACTTTCATCCCAGAACATAGTTTAGGGGCCATTACCTCTTCAACTATAGTCATTTTTCTTTCGATTGCAAACGTAACCAGTTTTTCAATGGTGTAATGGTTTAACATAGAAAACATACCGTTGGCTCTAGATTCTAATCTATCACTCCGATTTGCAAACGGAATTCACTGAAGCTGTATTTTTCATCCCAGAACATAGTTTAGGGGCCATTACCTCTTCAACTATAGTCATTTTTCTTTCGATTGCAAACGTAACCAGTTTTTCAATGGTGTAATGGTTTAACATAGAAAACGTACCGTTGGCTCTAGATTCTAATCTATCACTCCGATTTGCAAACGGATTTCACTGAAGCTGTAACTTTCATCCCAGAACATAGTTTAGGGGCCATTACCTCTTCAACTATAGTCATTTTTCTTTCGATTGCAAACGTAACCAGTTTTTCAATGGTGTAATGGTTTAACATAGAAAACGTACCGTTGGCTCTAGATTCTAATCTATCACTCCGATTTGCAAACGGATTTCACTGAAGCTGTATTTTTCATCCCAGAACATAGTTTAGGGGCCATTACTTCTTCAACTATAGTCATTTTTCTTTCGATTGCAAACGTAACCAGTTTTTCAATGGTGTAATGGTTTAACATAGAAAACGTACCGTTGGCTCTAGATTCTAATCTATCACTCCGATTTGCAAACGGATTTCACTGAAGCTGTAACTTTCATCCCAGAACATAGTTTAGGGGCCATTACCTCTTCAACTATAGTCATTTTTCTTTCGATTGCAAACGTAACCAGTTTTTCAATGGTGTAATGGTTTAACATAGAAAACGTACCGTTGGCTCTAGATTCTAATCTATCACTCCGATTTGCAAACGGATTTCACTGAAGCTGTAACTTTCATCCCAGAACATAGTTTAGGGGCCATTACCTCTTCAACTATAGTCATTTTTCTTTCGATTGCAAACATAACCAGTTTTTCAATGGTGTAATGGTTTAACATAGAAAACGTACCGTTGGCTCTAGATTCTAATCTATCACTCCGATTTGCAAACGGATTTCACTGAAGCTGTAACTTTCATCCCAGAACATAGTTTAGGGGCCATTACCTCTTCAACTATAGTCATTTTTCTTTCGATTGCAAACGTAACCAGTTTTTCAATGGTGTAATGGTTTAACATAGAAAACGTACTGTTGGCTCTAGATTCTAATCTATCACTCCGATTTGCAAACGGATTTCACTGAAGCTGTAACTTTCATCCCAGAACATAGTTTAGGGGCCATTACCTCTTCAACTATAGTCATTTTTCTTTCGATTGCAAACGTAACCAGTTTTTCAATGGTGTAATGGTTTAACATAGAAAACGTACCGTTGGCTCTAGATTCTAATCTATCACTCCGATTTGCAAACAGATTTCACTGAAGCTGTAACTTTCATCCCAGAACATAGTTTAGGGGCCATTACCTCTTCAACTATAGTCATTTTTCTTTCGATTGCAAACGTAACCAGTTTTTCAATGGTGTAATGGTTTAACATAGAAAACGTACCGTTGGCTCTAGATTCTAATCTATCACTCCGATTTGCAAACGGAATTCACTGAAGCTGTATTTTTCATCCCAGAACATAGTTTAGGGGCCATTACCTCTTCAACTATAGTCATTTTTCTTTCGATTGCAAACGTAACCAGTTTTTCAATGGTGTAATGGTTTAACATAGAAAACGTACCGTTGGCTCTAGATTCTAATCTATCACTCCGATTTGCAAACAGATTTCACTGAAGCTGTAACTTTCATCCCAGAACATAGTTTAGGGGCCATTACCTCTTCAACTATAGTCATTTTTCTTTCGATTGCAAACGTAACCAGTTTTTCAATGGTGTAATGGTTTAACATAGAAAACGTACCGTTGGCTCTAGATTCTAATCTATCACTCCGATTTGCAAACGGAATTCACTGAAGCTGTATTTTTCATCCCAGAACATAGTTTAGGGGCCATTACCTCTTCAACTATAGTCATTTTTCTTTCGATTGCAAACGTAACCAGTTTTTCAATGGTGTAATGGTTTAACATAGAAAACGTACCGTTGGCTCTAGATTCTAATCTATCACTCCGATTTGCAAACGGATTTCACTGAAGCTGTATTTTTCATCCCAGAACATAGTTTAGGGGCCATTACCTCTTCAACTATAGTCATTTTTCTTTCGATTGCAAACGTAACCAGTTTTTCAATGGTGTAATGGTTTAACATAGAAAACGTACCGTTGGCTCTAGATTCTAATCTATCACTCCGATTTGCAAACGGATTTCACTGAAGCTGTAACTTTCATCCCAGAACATAGTTTAGGGGCCATTACCTCTTCAACTATAGTCATTTTTCTTTCGATTGCAAACGTAACCAGTTTTTCAATGGTGTAATGGTTTAACATAGAAAACGTACCGTTGGCTCTAGATTCTAATCTATCACTCCGATTTGCAAACGGATTTCACTGAAGCTGTAACTTTCATCCCAGAACATAGTTTAGGGGCCATTACCTCTTCAACTATAGTCATTTTTCTTTCGATTGCAAACGTAACCAGTTTTTCAATGGTGTAATGGTTTAACATAGAAAACGTACCGTTGGCTCTAGATTCTAATCTATCACTCCGATTTGCAAACGGATTTCACTGAAGCTGTAACTTTCATCCCAGAACATAGTTTAGGGGCCATTACCTCTTCAACTATAGTCATTTTTCTTTCGATTGCAAACGTAACCAGTTTTTCAATGGTGTAATGGTTTAACATAGAAAACGTACCGTTGGCTCTAGATTCTAATCTATCACTCCGATTTGCAAACGGATTTCACTGAAGCTGTTACTTTCATCCCAGAACATAGTTTAGGGGCCATTACCTCTTCAACTATAGTCATTTTTCTTTCGATTGCAAACGTAACCAGTTTTTCAATGGTGTAATGGTTTAACATAGAAAACGTACCGTTGGCTCTAGATTCTAATCTATCACTCCGATTTGCAAACGGAATTCACTGAAGCTGTATTTTTCATCCCAGAACATAGTTTAGGGGCCATTACCTCTTCAACTATAGTCATTTTTCTTTCGATTGCAAACGTAACCAGTTTTTCAATGGTGTAATGGTTTAACATAGAAGAGGGCGTGGCCTAGCCACAGAGACTGATGGAAGCCTGAGCCTGCAGCTCTCTGTGACAGACACTAAATTCAGCTACTAAAAGCGTTCCTGACTGCCTCATTTTCAACTTAAAAGGTGGGTGAAGACTTAGAGATGACGCAGGAGTGGAATAAAGCCACAAATCGGAGGAAATCACCTCCTACAACCCCTAAAAGACTGACTGACTTTTCCAGTGAGAGAAATCAAGATGGCCACCGTTATAGGCCTAGCAACAGCACTGAGGAGATTTACAAAACACCTCCACCGCTTGCCCAGAGGAATAGATTTGCTCCCCTATATACCCCCCGACCTAGGGGCATCCCTGAGGACTATGATGATGTGGAAGATGAATCTGGCGGAGACAGGGAAAGAAGCCCGCTCAAACCGCCAATGCGTACGTACGCATCAAAAAGTACGCATGCCGCTGGCCGCGTTACCATAGCAGCTCTTCCGCATCCTTCTGAACATGCGCATGCGTACGCGGAAAAAAGTACGCGTTCCACTGCCAACACATACGCGTATGCGGAAAAATATACGCGTTCCACAGAGCAAAAGGATGATAACAATGATGATAGAAGGGACAACACAGACCCTCAGACAGAATATAATCTGCAGACTGTACAGAGACCATCAAACACTTTAACGCATCCATCCGAGATACCTGATTCCTTGGCATCTATACCGGCATCGGAACAACTTATTACGCAAAGCTTTTTCAAAAACTTTATGATATCTTTTCATTTGGAAACTAAAAACAATATCTCAAATTTTCAAAGAGATTTACATACAATGGCTGGATTTTTGAATAAATTTGCCAACGACACTGAACAGAGGTTTGAAATGCTTGAGAACAGGATGGAAGAGATGGCTACTGCACACAATGAACTTGTCGAATCGCACAAAGTAGTAATTCAAGAAAATGAGTGGTTGAAGAGCAAGGTTGCGGACGCCGAAGATAGGAACCGCAGGAATAATTTAAAGTTAAGAGGTGTTCCTGAAACTGTGGGCAACGATGAACTCAAAGACTATGTGGCCAAAATGCTACACACTACATTTCCTGCATTAAATAAAAGTGAGCTCACTGTGGATAGAGCTCATCGGCTCCCCAAGCCTAGTCATCTGCCTAACCACTTACCCAGGGATGTAATTACGCGAATACATTTTTTCCATGTGAAGGAACTGCTTCTGGGCACCACTAGAGAGGGTAAAAGCTTACCTCCAGAATATAAAGACATCCGATTATACCAGGACCTTTCACAAGCTACTCTTCAGGCACGACGCAACTTTTCCCAGGTAACTACAACCTTGAGACACAACAAAATAAAGTACTCTTGGGGCTTCCCAATCAAACTCATTGTAAATGACAATGGAATCAAACATGTAGTCAAGTCTCCAAAAGAAGGAAAGGAACTTCTACATAGATGGAATATTCCAGTCTTTATCCCAAGAGAACAACAGAAAGAAAAGTCTTACAGACCTCCGATTGCTCCAAAACCGGCTTCAATTAAGCCAAACCCATTCAAACCTTCTCCTGTTCCGATGGACACTACTCAACCACAACAATCACCACTGGAAAAAGAAAAAGAAAAATTGGCTGAGGCAACAGGTGACACTTGAGCATTAGTGTCCAACCACAAACTTATTTCCCCCCACTAGATCTTCTCCCTGGGAGTTTCCCCATTGGAGGACATCTTCTCTGAGTCCACACCGGTGGACACTGTTTTAAATAGGTCCTAGGACCTATTCGTAGGTTACTCTTTTGTTTCTTGTTTTTTTTTAATTTTCTAGTTTTTCTGTTTTTTCTCTTTTTCTGAAATTCTTTGTTGGGAGGTCCTTATATTCTTTGTTCTACTGGATTAAGGACTAATCCTAGTAGCAGTTATCGAAGGTAGAACCGGATACCTGTGAAGCTGCTACTTGTTTATCTAATTTCTTTGTTGTTTCTTATTTCACTTATTGTTCATTCCCAGGTTGCTGCTCTATTATGGGTACTGTATGCATTTGGATGTTTTACCTAACTTTTCTATTTCCAAACAGGAGTAAGATATGCAGATATTGCAAAGATGTCGTCTATAGATGGTGCACTAAGGAAACTAGTCGGAGAGAAATTCATATATTATATAGTTTTTACTTCTTAATCAAATACTCACAGATGTATGGCGCAGAACTTTAAGGTAATGTCTCTTAATGTGAGAGGTCTAAACTCATACCGGAAACGCTTCTTGGTCCAAAAATTAATTAAGGAACAAAAAATAGATATAATTTGTTTGCAGGAAACCCACCTGAAAAAATTGACAGCAGAAAAATTTAAGATTAATCAGTTTTCAAAAATCTTTCACTCTACTATGAAAAATAATAAAAGAAAGGCAGGTGTCTGTATAGCAGTCAAAGATGGTCTGGGACTGGTGGTTAAGGAATCCTACTCCAGTGATGACGGACGACTAGTAATAGTTAAAGGAACAATCAATTCTCAAACTTACACATTTGTTAATTTATACTCTCCCAATTCTCATCAGATAAAATTTATAAATAAAAAATTAAAATTGATAACCAAAAAAACAGAGGGAAATTTATTTA
Source organism: Hyperolius riggenbachi (assembly GCF_040937935.1). Taxonomy (NCBI): domain Eukaryota; kingdom Metazoa; phylum Chordata; class Amphibia; order Anura; family Hyperoliidae; genus Hyperolius; species Hyperolius riggenbachi. Next base: position 19,115 of record NW_027152519.1, on the reverse strand, counting down.
TATTAGGGGATTTTAATTCTGTTGTTGATCCCCAATTAGACTGCACCTCCAGAACTAGATCAATTCATTCAATCTTACAAAACTCTTTAACAAGCTATGAGCTCTTTGATACGTGGAGATGTATGCATCCTACTGACAAACAATATACATATTACTCTCCAATTCATCAATCATTTACTCGAATTGATTTATGTTTAACTAATGGGTTTTCCTTGCCACTAGTCACAGACATTGAGATTGCCTCTAGAATATGGTCGGACCACTCACCATTATTTGTTACAATACAGCTTAAAAATTCATCCCCACAACAATATATATGGAAATTAAATAAATATACTCTTAATTCTGAACATACTTTCCCCCTAATACAAAAAGAATTGGTAGAATATTTCAAATTTAACAACACAGATGATGTATCTAAAACAAATATTTGGAATGCTCACAAGGCATTTATGCGCGGAGTATTTATGAAATTAGGAGCAATTCAAAAAAAGAAACAACAAGAAAAAACCAATCTTCTTTTGAATAAAATTAGAACGTTAGAGGGGAAAGTATTTGCTGGAGGGAGACGAGACCTGATCCGGATGTTAGAAGTAACCAGACAAGAGTTAGCTGACTGTTTATATTCCCAATACGATAAATGGCAAACAATTCTAAAAGAACACTGGTATTATGACAAAAATAGAGCAGGGAAGGCCATGGCTAGAAAAATTAAGGGTAGGAGAATTCGACAAAGAATATTAAAAATTAGACATCCCAGGACAAAGACCGACATTCATCACCCCCAAGACATTGTGGACACTTTAGCTACCTACTACGAGGACTTATATAATTTAGAAAAAGACCCAAACATTCATTCCCCAAACATTTTAGAAATAGACAAATATTTAGAAAAAATAAATCTACCAACATTAACAGAATTTGAACAAAAATCTATAAACGTACCTTTCCGTAAACAGGAGGTTGAAGCTGCCATTGCTTCTCTTAAAAAAGATAAAGCGCCTGGACCAGATGGTTTCATCAACGATTATTATAAAAAATTCACAAAAATACTTATACAGCCTTTAACAGATATGTTTAATGAGATAGTAACCACAGGTGCTTTCCCTAGGGAATCACTGACAGCTTTGATATCCACTATACCCAAAGAAGATAAGGACCCCCTTGACCCAGGAAGTTACCGACCAATTTCTTTACTTAATTCAGACATTAAAATATATGCTAAGATCATTGCCAACAGACTGTCACCACTGATGCCAAAACTTATACATCCGGATCAGGTCGGTTTCACCACTGGTAGATCAACGAGTGATGGAACTCGTAAATTGTTGGATTTAATACATAGGTTAGGACTCTGTCGGACGCCTACCCTCCTCGTCTCTTTAGACGCGGAGAAGGCGTTCGACAGAGTCAATTGGTTGTACCTCTCTAGAGTCTTGACCAAGTTTGGTTTCCCCAATTTCCTTCACAAAGCAATCCTAGCTCTTTACACTCAACCTTCGGCCAGGGTTATGTCATCAGGCTCCATCTCACGCCCATTTGATATCAAGAATGGTACCCGTCAGGGTTGCCCTCTCTCCATACTGATATTTAATTTATCTATAGAACCATTAGCTCAAAAAATTAGAAACAACTCCCAAATTCATGGAATCAAAATAAATAAAACTACCCATAAGTTAGGTCTCTATGCAGACGATGTGATTTTGTATTTACAAAAACCCAATATATCATTGCCAAATGTTAAGAAAGAATTAGATGAATATTCTATGGTCTCATATTATAAACTAAATCAGAAAAAAACGGTAGTATTACCATGTAATGTCTCACAAAAAATGAAGGAAGATCTCAAAAAGTCCAGCCATTATTTATGGAGCGAGAAAAAATTAAAATACCTTGGTGTACAAATTACTCCAAAAATTTCCCAGTTGTACAAGGAAAACTACAGTCCTTGGCTTAATAAACTTAAAACCAAACTGGATTCATTAGCAAAACTAGAATTTTCTTGGATGGGGAGAGCAGCGGCTTTCAAAATGATGGTACTACCACAATTACTCTACTTATTCAGAAACCTTCCTATAAAAGTTCCCCTAACTTTTTTTAATAAATTACAAAAAGATCTAAACAACTATATTCTTATGGGCAAAAAATCCAGAGTTTCAAACAAAATTATTACATCTCATATTACAAATCTAGGTCTAGGTGTGCCTAAACTAGAATATTATTATAAAGCGGCAATTTTAGATCAAGTTAGATCAATTTGGCTAGAAGATTACTCCAAACAATGGCTTTCAATAGAAGAGGAACAGCTTCCATATGGCTCTCTCAAACTATATCTTCAATCAAGAGTAATTTGGAAAGTGAACCAAAACATATATAACCCCATAACAGCTAACTCCCTAAAAATCTGGAAGGAACTGTTAAAACTCTGTAAGAAAGACGTTTTATCCACCTCTAAGCCCACACCTTTGAATATTTTACACTCAGTTATTAAAGATATTAATTTGGCAGATTGGACTAATTATTATGACATTGATTACTTGGAAGAATTATTGAATGAGGATGGTACTATTATACCATTTGATCAACTAGCCAATGATTTTGGTATTCCGCTCACTGATAGACCTATATATAACAAAATTTATAAATTTATGAATACACACACGTATAATCCAGAACTTTTACCACCTAAAATTAGAAAAATTGTACAACCGGAGGGGATAAAATTAAAAGGCATCTCTACCTTTTATAGAATTTTATTAGAAATAAAGGAGGAAACTCCAAAATGGCAATTGAAAAAATGGCAGGACTTTTTGGGATATGAAGTAGATTCGGAAGATTGGGAAAAAGCAATTAGAACATTGAAAAAATCATCTCACTGTATAAACCACCATGAAGGATTATTTAAACTCATTTGGCGATGGTATATGACCCCTGCAAAGATTGCTAAATTTGATGTCCAATCATCTCCCCTTTGCTGGAGGGGGTGTAACCTGACGGGTACCATGGAACATATTTGGTGGGAGTGCCCTAAAATCAAAGTTTTATGGAAAGCCATTGAACAATTCTTGAAAAAACTACCCACGTCTCTCCAAACCATTCCGCCAGGTTTGGCTTTGTTTCATTTTGGTGCTGAAGATTTACCATTTCAGGAAAAATTTATAGCAAATCATATGTTTATAGCAACTAAGAACCAGATAGCCATTAATTGGAAATCATCAGAAATTCCAGTGTTCGGGGAGATTCTTAAAAATGTGGAATCTAACATTTTAGCAGAAAAATCCTGGGCAATCAGGAGTGGTACAATGGGGCCCTTTATGAATAGAGTCAAACTCTGGCCGACGGTTTACAGAAAATCAAAAGTATTGGAATTTTAGGATACTGAACCTCTTACACTGTGGGACAAAATTAATTACCAGGTAACTCCAGACTAGTTTTCTACTGAGATAATAGATTCCTTACACATAAGGTAATAACATCTAAAACCTCAACTTTGACTCCTGCAACATACATTGGGAATGACAATACATGTTTGTTAATATTTTTTTTTTTTTTTTTTGTAGTTAGTTTAGTTTAATAGATATTGTACTATATCTAATTTACTATAGAATTGGAACTTCATATATATATTACAGTTCTTAAATATGTAATTAATTTTACAGGTATATTACAATTGGATATAACATATAACATTAAACACATTAAACGCAGTTAATGGATTGAACCAATAGGTTCCACTCCCTGGAATTTCAGAAGGGAGGTTGAAAAACACCCCCACTTTCCAGGTCGAGAGGACCCTTATCGAAGCAACGCTAGTATAATCTTTACTGTGTTCTATTAGACCAAATTAGGTTAGTCCGATTAATACATTCTCATAAATTTTAATCCTATTCATTTAATTAGAAATACTTTTATGGATTATATTCATGGGTTTATGCAAACAACTATAATTTAATATAACCCCACCAAACTTTAATATGTATTGATACTTCGGTTTGTTTGAGAGCTGTCGCATACATTTAAGAACTCAAGAGTAATCTTTTAATTACTTTATATTGGAATTTTAAAATCTTTAATTACGCATATATGCATCACAGGCATATGATTACGCGTAAATGATAACCTGTTATATGCGTATTGTTAAAATACACATATATGCTCTATGGGCATGAACATACGAGTTAATGAGTGGCAGGAAATAAAATTTTATTTACGCATATACGAATTTAAAGCATATCTTAAGCAGTAATAATAACTTTTAAGTATGCATATACGCACTGAAACCATATTTGTACGCGTTCTGCAATAATTTTTGAAAATAGATACATACGCTTCATGAAACATATATACGCATTCCGCAATACCTTTTTAGAAATAAAAAATACGCATTTACGCTTCATAAGCATATACGTACGCGTCCAGTAATATTCTCGAAACTACACATACGTATAATGAAGCATATGTACGCGTTCCGCAATACTTTTTTGAAATTAAAAATACGCATTTACGCTTTATAAACATATATGTACGCGTTCTGTCATATTTAGTAAAATATGCATATGCGGTTTATGAACATATATATACGCGTCTCACAATACTTTTGAAAATACGCATATATGCATTATTAACACATATGTACGCATTGCTCTCAAACAAAACATTTACCAAGTTCTGTATGCCATACAAAGCTTAATAAATATTTCTAATGCATAACCAATAATTTTTGAAAATTGAATAGGATTTTGTTGTATTACTTACAGTATTAATAATTACTTTACTTTTTATTTATTTTAGACAATTTTAATAAAACTTTCTGCATCATTATTTAATATTAAAGGTTATACCCAATAAAGATACAAATCTCATTAAACAAACTGATCTATAACTATACAATGTGAATATATATAAAAAGAGAACTCTACATTATATATGCAATTCTATACTGTTAACGTGTTATTAATATACTTTGAGAATTAAATTTAATAATATATTTGTATTGTTACCCTTACTGTAATAATATTGACAGTACTGTTGTATATGTACTGATATTTGTTTGTTTTAAAATTTCAATAAAAATTAATGGAATTGGTTTAACATAGAAAACGTACCGTTGGCTCTAGATTCTAATCTATCACTCCGATTTGCAAACGGATTTCACTGAAGCTGTAACTTTCATCCCAGAACATAGTTTAGGGGCCATTACCTCTTCAACTATAGTCATTTTTCTTTCGATTGCAAACGTAACCAGTTTTTCAATGGTGTAATGGTTTAACATAGAAAACGTACCGTTGGCTCTAGATTCTAATTTATCACTCCGATTTGCAAACGGATTTCACTGAAGCTGTATTTTTCATCCCAGAACATAGTTTAGGGGCCATTACTTCTTCAACTATAGTCATTTTTCTTTCGATTGCAAACGTAACCAGTTTTTCAATGGTGTAATGGTTTAACATAGAAAACGTACCGTTGGCTCTAGATTCTAATCTATCACTCTGATTTGCAAACGGATTTCACTGAAGCTGTAACTTTCATCCCAGAACATAGTTTAGGGGCCATTACCTCTTCAACTATAGTCATTTTTCTTTCGATTGCAAACGTAACCAGTTTTTCAATGGTGTAATGGTTTAACATAGAAAACATACCGTTGGCTCTAGATTCTAATCTATCACTCCGATTTGCAAACGGATTTCACTGAAGCTGTATTTTTCATCCCAGAACATAGTTTAGGGGCCATTACCTCTTCAACTATAGTCATTTTTCTTTCGATTGCAAACGTAACCAGTTTTTCAATGGTGTAATGGTTTAACATAGAAAACGTACCGTTGGCTCTAGATTCTAATCTATCACTCCGATTTGCAAACGGATTTCACTGAAGCTGTAACTTTCATCCCAGAACATAGTTTAGGGGCCATTACCTCTTCAACTATAGTCATTTTTCTTTCGATTGCAAACGTAACCAGTTTTTCAATGGTGTAATGGTTTAACATAGAAAACGTACCGTTGGCTCTAGATTCTAATCTATCACTCCGATTTGCAAACGGATTTCACTGAAGCTGTAACTTTCATCCCAGAACATAGTTTAGGGGCCATTACCTCTTCAACTATAGTCATTTTTCTTTCGATTGCAAACGTAACCAGTTTTTCAATGGTGTAATGGTTTAACATAGAAAACGTACCGTTGGCTCTAGATTCTAATCTATCACTCCGATTTGCAAACGGATTTCACTGAAGCTGTATTTTTCATCCCAGAACATAGTTTAGGGGCCATTACCTCTTCAACTATAGTCATTTTTCTTTCGATTGCAAACGTAACCAGTTTTTCAATGGTGTAATGGTTTAACATAGAAAACGTACCGTTGGCTCTAGATTCTAATCTATCACTCCGATTTGCAAACGGATTTCACTGAAGCTGTAACTTTCATCCCAGAACATAGTTTAGGGGCCATTACCTCTTCAACTATAGTCATTTTTCTTTCGATTGCAAACGTAACCAGTTTTTCAATGGTGTAATGGTTTAACATAGAAAACGTACCGTTGGCTCTAGATTCTAATCTATCACTCCGATTTGCAAACGGATTTCACTGAAGCTGTAACTTTCATCCCAGAACATAGTTTAGGGGCCATTACCTCTTCAACTATAGTCATTTTTCTTTCGATTGCAAACGTAACCAGTTTTTCAATGGTGTAATGGTTTAACATAGAAAACGTACCGTTGGCTCTAGATTCTAATCTATCACTCCGACTTGCAAACGGATTTAACTGAAGCTGTAACTTTCATCCCAGAACATAGTTTAGGGGCCATTACCTCTTCAACTATAGTCATTTTTCTTTCGATTGCAAACGTAACCAGTTTTTCAATGGTGTAATGGTTTAACATAGAAAACGTACCGTTGGCTCTAGATTCTAATCTATCACTCCGATTTGCAAACGGATTTCACTGAAGCTGTAACTTTCATCCCAGAACATAGTTTAGGGGCCATTACCTCTTCAACTATAGTCATTTTTCTTTCGATTGCAAACGTAACCAGTTTTTCAATGGTGTAATGGATTAACATAGAAAACGTACCGTTGGCTCTAGATTCTAATCTATCACTCCGATTTGCAAACGGATTTCACTGAAGCTGTAACTTTCATCCCAGAACATAGTTTAGGGGCCATTACCTCTTCAACTATAGTCATTTTTCTTTCGATTGCAAACGTAACCAGTTTTTCAATGGTGTAATGGTTTAACATAGAAAACGTACCGTTGGCTCTAGATTCTAATCTATCACTCCGATTTGCAAACGGATTTCACTGAAGCTGTATTTTTCATCCCAGAACATAGTTTAGGGGCCATTACCTCTTCAACTATAGTCATTTTTCTTTCGATTGCAAACGTAACCAGTTTTTCAATGGTGTAATGGTTTAACATAGAAAACGTACCGTTGGCTCTAGATTCTAATCTATCACTCCGATTTGCAAACTGATTTCACTGAAGCTGTAACTTTCATCCCAGAACATAGTTTAGGGGCCATTACCTCTTCAACTATAGTCATTTTTCTTTCGATTGCAAACGTAACCAGTTTTTCAATGGTGTAATGGTTTAACATAGAAAACGTACCGTTGGCTCTAGATTCTAATCTATCACTCCGATTTGCAAACGGAATTCACTGAAGCTGTATTTTTCATCCCAGAACATAGTTTAGGGGCCATTACCTCTTCAACTATAGTCATTTTTCTTTCGATTGCAAACGTAACCAGTTTTTCAATGGTGTAATGGTTTAACATAGAAAACGTACCGTTGGCTCTAGATTCTAATCTATCACTCCGATTTGCAAACGGATTTCACTGAAGCTGTAACTTTCATCCCAGAACATAGTTTAAGGGCCATTACCTCTTCAACTATAGTCATTTTTCTTTCGATTGCAAACGTAACCAGTTTTTCAATGGTGTAATGGTTTAACATAGAAAACGTACCGTTGGCTCTAGATTCTAATCTATCACTCCGATTTGCAAACGGATTTCACTGAAGCTGTATTTTTCATCCCAGAACATAGTTTAGGGGCCATTACTTCTTCAACTATAGTCATTTTTCTTTCGATTGCAAACGTAACCAGTTTTTCAATGGTGTAATGGTTTAACATAGAAAACGTACCGTTGGCTCTAGATTCTAATCTATCACTCCGATTTGCAAACGGATTTCACTGAAGCTGTAACTTTCATCCCAGAACATAGTTTAGGGGCCATTACCTCTTCAACTATAGTCATTTTTCTTTCGATTGCAAACGTAACCAGTTTTTCAATGGTGTAATGGTTTAACATAGAAAACGTACCGTTGGCTCTAGATTCTAATCTATCACTCCGATTTGCAAACGGATTTCACTGAAGCTGTAACTTTCATCCCAGAACATAGTTTAAGGGCCATTACCTCTTCAACTATAGTCATTTTTCTTTCGATTGCAAACGTAACCAGTTTTTCAATGGTGTAATGGTTTAACATAGAAAACGTACCGTTGGCTCTAGATTCTAATCTATCACTCCGATTTGCAAACGGATTTCACTGAAGCTGTATTTTTCATCCCAGAACATAGTTTAGGGGCCATTACTTCTTCAACTATAGTCATTTTTCTTTCGATTGCAAACGTAACCAGTTTTTCAATGGTGTAATGGTTTAACATAGAAAACGTACCGTTGGCTCTAGATTCTAATCTATCACTCCGATTTGCAAACGGATTTCACTGAAGCTGTAACTTTCATCCCAGAACATAGTTTAGGGGCCATTACCTCTTCAACTATAGTCATTTTTCTTTCGATTGCAAACGTAACCAGTTTTTCAATGGTGTAATGGTTTAACATAGAAAACGTACCGTTGGCTCTAGATTCTAATCTATCACTCCGATTTGCAAACGGATTTCACTGAAGCTGTAACTTTCATCCCAGAACATAGTTTAGGGGCCATTACCTCTTCAACTATAGTCATTTTTCTTTCGATTGCAAACGTAACCAGTTTTTCAATGGTGTAATGGTTTAACATAGAAAACGTACCGTTGGCTCTAGATTCTAATCTATCACTCCGATTTGCAAACGGATTTCACTGAAGCTGTAACTTTCATCCCAGAACATAGTTTAGGGGCCATTACCTCTTCAACTATAGTCATTTTTCTTTCGATTGCAAACGTAACCAGTTTTTCAATGGTGTAATGGTTTAACATAGAAAACGTACCGTTGGCTCTAGATTCTAATCTATCACTCCGATTTGCAAACGGATTTCACTGAAGCTGTATTTTTCATCCCAGAACATAGTTTAGGGGCCATTACCTCTTCAACTATAGTCATTTTTCTTTCGATTGCAAACGTAACCAGTTTTTCAATGGTGTAATGGTTTAACATAGAAAACGTACCGTTGGCTCTAGATTCTAATCTATCACTCCGATTTGCAAACGGATTTCACTGAAGCTGTATTTTTCATCCCAGAATATAGTTTAGGGGCCATTACCTCTTCAACTATAGTCATTTTTCTTTCGATTGCAAACGTAACCAGTTTTTCAATGGTGTAATGGTTTAACATAGAAAACGTACCGTTGGCTCTAGATTCTAATCTATCACTCCGATTTGCAAACGGATTTCACTGAAGCTGTATTTTTCATCCCAGAACATAGTTTAGGGGCCATTACTTCTTCAACTATAGTCATTTTTCTTTCGATTGCAAACGTAACCAGTTTTTCAATGGTGTAATGGTTTAACATAGAAAACGTACCGTTGGCTCTAGATTCTAATCTATCACTCCGATTTGCAAACGGATTTCACTGAAGCTGTAACTTTCATCCCAGAACATAGTTTAGGGGCCATTACCTCTTCAACTATAGTCATTTTTCTTTCGATTGCAAACGTAACCAGTTTTTCTATGGTGTAATGGTTTAACATAGAAAACGTACCGTTGGCTCTAGATTCTAATCTATCACTCCGATTTGCAAACGGATTTCACTGAAGCTGTAACTTTCATCCCAGAACATAGTTTAGGGGCCATTACCTCTTCAACTATAGTCATTTTTCTTTCGATTGCAAACGTAACCAGTTTTTCAATGGTGTAATGGTTTAACATAGAAAACGTACCGTTGGCTCTAGATTCTAATCTATCACTCCGATTTGCAAACGGATTTCACTGCAGCTTCAGTGAAATCCGTTTGCAAATCGGAGTGATAGATTAGAATCTAGAGCCAACGGTACGTTTTCTATGTTAAACCATTACACCATTGAAAAACTGGTTACGTTTGCAATCGAAAGAAAAATGACTATAGTTGAAGAGGTAATGGCCCCTAAACTATGTTCTGGGATGAAAGTTACAGCTTCAGTGAAATCCGTTTGCAAATCGGAGTGATAGATTAGAATCTAGAGCCAACGGTACGTTTTCTATGTTAAACCATTACACCATTGAAAAACTGGTTACGTTTGCAATCGAAAGAAAAATGACTATAGTTGAAGAGGTAATGGCCCCTAAACCATGTTCTGGGATGAAAAATACAGCTTCAGTGAATTCCGTTTGCAAATCGGAGTGATAGATTAGAATCTAGAGCCAACGGTACGTTTTCTATGTTAAACCATTACACCATTGAAAAACTGGTTACGTTTGCAATCGAAAGAAAAATGACTATAGTTGAAGAGGTAATGGCCCCTAAACTATGTTCTGAGATGAAAGTTACAGCTTCAGTGAAATCCGTTTGCAAATCGGAGTGATAGATTAGAATCTAGAGCCAACGGTACGTTTTCTATGTTAAACCATTACACCATTGAAAAACTGGTTACGTTTGCAATCGAAACAAAAATGACTATAGTTGAAGAGGTAATGGCCCCTAAACTATGTTCTGGGATGAAAGTTACAGCTTCAGTGAAATCCGTTTGCAAATCGGAGTGATAGATTAGAATCTAGAGCCAACGGTACCTTTTCTATGTTAAACCATTACACCATTGAAAAACTGGTTACGTTTGCAATCGAAAGAAAAATGACTATAGTTGAAGAGGTAATGGCCCCTAAACTATGTTCTGGGATGAAAAATACAGCTTCAGTGAAATCCGTTTGCAAATCGGAGTGATAGATTAGAATCTAGAGCCAACGGTACGTTTTCTATGTTAAACCATTACACCATTGAAAAACTGGTTACGTTTGCAATCGAAAGAAAAATGACTATAGTTGAAGAGGTAATGGCCCCTAAACTATGTTCTGGGATGAAAGTTACAGCTTCAGTGAAATCCGTTTGCAAATCGGAGTGATAGATTAGAATCTAGAGCCAACGGTACGTTTTCTATGTTAAACCATTACACCATTGAAAAACTGGTTACGTTTGCAATCGAAAGAAAAATGACTATAGTTGAAAAGGTAATTGCCCCTAAACTATGTTCTGGGATGAAAAATACAGCTTCAGTGAAATCCGTTTGCAAATCGGAGTGATAGATTAGAATCTAGAGCCAACGGTACGTTTTCTATGTTAAACCATTACACCATTGAAAAACTGGTTACGTTTGCAATCGAAAGGAAAATGACTATAGTTGAAGAGGTAATGGCCCCTAAACTATGTTCTGGGATGAAAGTTACAGCTTCAGTGAAATCCGTTTGCAAATCGGAGTGATAGATTAGAATCTAGAGCCAACGGTACGTTTTCTATGTTAAACCATTACACCATTGAAAAACTGGTTACGTTTGCAATCGAAAGAAAAATGACTATAGTTGAAGAGGTAATGGCCCCTAAACTATGTTCTGGGATGAAAAATACAGCTTCAGTGAATTCCGTTTGCAAATCGGAGTGATAGATTAGAATCTAGAGCCAACGGTACGTTTTCTATGTTAAACCATTACACCATTGAAAAACTGGTTACGTTTGCAATCGAAAGAAAAATGACTATAGTTGAAGAGGTAATGGCCCCTAAACTATGTTCTGGGATGAAAGTTACAGCTTCAGTGAAATCCGTTTGCAAATCGGAGTGATAGATTAGAATCTAGAGCCAACGGTACGTTTTCTATGTTAAACCATTACACCATTGAAAAACTGGTTACGTTTGCAATCGAAAGAAAAATGACTATAGTTGAAGAGGTAATGGCCCCTAAACTATGTTCTGGGATGAAAGTTACAGCTTCAGTGAAATCCGTTTGCAAATCTGAGTGATAGATTAGAATCTAGAGCCAACGGTACGTTTTCTATGTTAAACCATTACACCATTGAAAAACTGGTTACGTTTGCAATCGAAAGAAAAATGACTATAGTTGAAGAGGTAATGGCCCCTAAACTATGTTCTGGGATGAAAGTTACAGCTTCAGTGAAATCCGTTTGCAAATCGGAGTGATAGATTAGAATCTAGAGCCAACGGTACGTTTTCTATGTTAAACCATTACACCATTGAAAAACTGGTTACGTTTGCAATCGAAAGAAAAATGACTATAGTTGAAGAGGTAATGGCCCCTAAACTATGTTCTGGGATGAAAGTTACAGCTTCAGTGAAATCCGTTTGCAAATCGGAGTGATAGATTAGAATCTAGAGCCAACGGTACGTTTTCTATGTTAAACCATTACACCATTGAAAAACTGGTTACGTTTGCAATCGAAAGAAAAATGACTATAGTTGAAGAAGTAATGGCCCCTAAACTATGTTCTGGGATGAAAAATACAGCTTCAGTGAAATCCGTTTGCAAATCGAGTGATAGATTAGAATCTAGAGCCAACGGTACGTTTTCTATGTTAAACCATTACACCATTGAAAAACTGGTTACGTTTGCAATCGAAAGAAAAATGACTATAGTTGAAGAGGTAATGGCCCCTAAACTATGTTCTGGGATGAAAAATACAGCTTCAGTGAAATCCGTTTGCAAATCGGAGTGATAGATTAGAATCTAGAGCCAACGGTACGTTTTCTATGTTAAACCATTACACCATTGAAAAACTGGTTACGTTTGCAATCGAAAGAAAAATGACTATAGTTGAAGAGGTAATGGCCCCTAAACTGTGTTCTGGGATGAAAGTTACAGCTTCAGTGAAATCCGTTTGCAAATCGGAGTGATAGATTAGAATCTAGAGCCAACGGTACGTTTTCTATGTTAAACCATTACACCATTGAAAAACTGGTTACGTTTGCAATCGAAAGAAAAATGACTATAGTTGAAGAAGTAATGGCCCCTAAACTATGTTCTGGGATGAAAAATACAGCTTCAGTGAAATCCGTTTGCAAATCGGAGTGATAGATTAGAATCTAGAGCCAACGGTACGTTTTCTATGTTAAACCATTACACCATTGAAAAACTGGTTACGTTTGCAATCGAAAGAAAAATGACTATAGTTGAAGAGGTAATGGCCCCTAAACTATGTTCTGGGATGAAAAATACAGCTTCAGTGAAATCCGTTTGCAAATCGGAGTGATAGATTAGAATCTAGAGCCAACGGTACGTTTTCTATGTTAAACCATTACACCATTGAAAAACTGGTTACGTTTGCAATCGAAAGAAAAATGACTATAGTTGAAGAGGTAATGGCCCCTAAACTGTGTTCTGGGATGAAAGTTACAGCTTCAGTGAAATCCGTTTGCAAATCGGAGTGATAGATTAGAATCTAGAGCCAACGGTACGTTTTCTATGTTAAACCATTACACCATTGAAAAACTGGTTACGTTTGCAATCGAAAGAAAAATGACTATAGTTGAAGAGGTAATGGCCCCTAAACTATGTTCTGGGATGAAAAATACAGCTTCAGTGAAATCCGTTTGCAAATCGGAGTGATAGATTAGAATCTAGAGCCAACGGTACGTTTTCTATGTTAAACCATTACACCATAGAAAAACTGGTTACGTTTGCAATCGAAAGAAAAATGACTATAGTTGAAGAGGTAATGGCCCCTAAACTATGTTCTGGGATGAAAGTTACAGCTTCAGTGAAATCCGTTTGGAAATCGGAGTGATAGATTAGAATCTAGAGCCAACGGTACGTTTTCTATGTTAAACCATTACACCATTGAAAAACTGGTTACGTTTGCAATCGAAAGAACAATGACTATAGTTGAAGAGGTAATGGCCCCTAAACTATGTTCTGGGATGAAAGTTACAGCTTCAGTGAAATCCGTTTGCAAATCGGAGTGATAGATTAGAATCTAGAGCCAACGGTACGTTTTCTATGTTAAACCATTACACCATTGAAAAACTGGTTACGTTTGCAATCGAAAGAAAAATGACTATAGTTGAAGAGGTAATGGCCCCTAAACTATGTTCTGGGATGAAAGTTACAGCTTCAGTGAAATCCGTTTGCAAATCGGAGTGATAGATTAGAATCTAGAGCCAACGGTACGTTTTCTATGTTAAACAATTACACCATTGAAAAACTGGTTACGTTTGCAATCGAAAGAAAAATGACTATAGTTGAAGAGGTAATGGCCCCTAAACCATGTTCTGGGATGAAAAATACAGCTTCAGTGAATTCCGTTTGCAAATCGGAGTGATAGATTAGAATCTAGAGCCAACGGTACGTTTTCTATGTTAAACCATTACACCATTGAAAAACTGGTTACGTTTGAGATCGAAAGAAAAATGACTATAGTTGAAGAGGTAATGGCCCCTAAACTATGTTCTGAGATGAAAGTTACAGCTTCAGTGAAATCCGTTTGTAAATCGGAGTGATAGATTAGAATCTAGAGCCAACGGTACGTTTTCTATGTTAAACCATTACACCATTGAAAAACTGGTTACGTTTGCAATCGAAAGAAAAATGACTATAGTTGAAGAGGTAATGGCCCCTAAACTATGTTCTGGGATGAAAGTTACAGCTTCAGTGAAATCCGTTTGCAAATCGGAGTGATAGATTAGAATCTAGAGCCAACGGTACGTTTTCTATGTTAAACCATTACACCATTGAAAAACTGGTTACGTTTGCAATCGAAAGAAAAATGACTATAGTTGAAGAGGTAATGGCCCCTAAACTATGTTCTGGGATGAAAAATACAGCTTCAGTGAAATCCGTTTGCAAATCGGAGTGATAGAATAGAATCTAGAGCCAACGGTACGTTTTCTATGTTAAACCATTACACCATTGAAAAACTGGTTACGTTTGCAATCGAAAGGAAAATGACTATAGTTGAAGAGGTAATGGCCCCTAAACTATGTTCTGGGATGAAAGTTACAGCTTCAGTGAAATCCGTTTGCAAATCGGAGTGATAGATTAGAATCTAGAGCCAACGGTACGTTTTCTATGTTAAACCATTACACGATTGAAAAACTGGTTACGTTTGCAATCGAAAGAAAAATGACTATAGTTGAAGAGGTAATGGCCCCTAAACTATGTTCTGGGATGAAAAATACAGCTTCAGTGAATTCCGTTTGCAAATCGGAGTGATAGATTAGAATCTAGAGCCAACGGTACGTTTTCTATGTTAAACCATTACACCATTGAAAAACTGGTTACGTTTGCAATCGAAAGAAAAATGACTATAGTTGAAGAGGTAATGGCCCCTAAACTATGTTCTGGGATGAAAGTTACAGCTTCAGTGAAATCCGTTTGCAAATCGGAGTGATAGATTAGAATCTAGAGCCAACGGTACGTTTTCTATGTTAAACCATTACACCATTGAAAAACTGGTTACGTTTGCAATCGAAAGAAAAATGACTATAGTTGAAGAGGTAATGGCCCCTAAACTATGTTCTGGGATGAAAGTTACAGCTTCAGTGAAATCCGTTTGCAAATCGGAGTGATAGATTAGAATCTAGAGCCAACGGTACGTTTTCTATGTTAAACCATTACACCATTGAAAAAATGGTTACGTTTGCAATCGAAAGAAAAATGACTGTAGTTGAAGAGGTAATGGCCCCTAAACTATGTTCTGGGATGAAAAATACAGCTTCAGTGAATTCCGTTTGCAAATCGGAGTGATAGATTAGAATCTAGAGCTAACGGTACGTTTTCTATGTTAAACCATTACACCATTGAAAAACTGGTTACGTTTGCAATCGAAAGAAAAATGACTATAGTTGAAGAGGTAATGGCCCCTAAACTATGTTCTGGGATGAAAGTTACAGCTTCAGTGAAATCCGTTTGCAAATCGGAGTGATAGATTAGAATCTAGAGCCAACGGTACGTTTTCTATGTTAAACCATTACACCATTGAAAAACTGGTTACGTTTGCAATCGAAAGAAAAATGACTATAGTTGAAGAGGTAATGGCCCCTAAACTATGTTCTGGGATGAAAGTTAGAGCTTCAGTGAAATCCGTTTGCAAATCGGAGTGATAGATTAGAATCTAGAGCCAACGGTACGTTTTCTATGTTAAACCATTACACCATTGAAAAACTGGTTACGTTTGCAATTGAAAGAAAAATGACTATAGTTGAAGAGGTAATGGCCCCTAAACTATGTTCTGGGATGAAAGTTACAGCTTCAGTGAAATCCGTTTGCAAATCGGAGTGATAGATTAGAATCTAGAGCCAACGGTACGTTTTCTATGTTAAACCATTACACCATTGAAAAACTGGTTACGTTTGCAATCGAAAGAAAAATGACTATAGTTGAAGAGGTAATGGCCCCTAAACTATGTTCTGGGATGAAAGTTACAGCTTCAGTGAAATCCGTTTGCAAATCGGAGTGATAGATTAGAATCTAGAGCCAACGGTACGTTTTCTATGTTAAACCATTACACCATTGAAAAACTGGTTACGTTTGCAATCGAAAGAAAAATGACTATAGTTGAAGAGGTAATGGCCCCTAAACTATGTTCTGGATGAAAGTTACAGCTTCAGTGAAATCCGTTTGCAAATCGGAGTGATAGATTAGAATCTAGAGCCAACGGTACGTTTTCTATGTTAAACCATTACACCATTGAAAAACTGGTTACGTTTGCAATCGAAAGAAAAATGACTATAGTTGAAGAGGTAATGGCCCCTAAACTATGTTCTGGGATGAAAGTTACAGCTTCAGTGAAATCCGTTTGCAAATCGGAGTGATAGATTAGAATCTAGAGCCAACGGTACGTTTTCTATGTTAAACCATTACACCATTGAAAAACTGGTTACGTTTGCAATCGAAAGAAAAATGACTATAGTTGAAGAGGTAATGGCCCCTAAACTATGTTCTGGGATGAAAGTTACAGCTTCAGTGAAATCCGTTTGCAAATCGGAGTGATAGATTAGAATCTAGAGCCAACGGTACGTTTTCTATGTTAAACCATTACACCATTGAAAAACTGGTTACGTTTGCAATCGAAAGAAAAATGACTATAGTTGAAGAGGTAATGGCCCCTAAACTATGTTCTGGGATGAAAGTTACAGCTTCAGTGAAATCCGTTTGCAAATCGGAGTGATAGATTAGAATCTAGAGCCAACGGTACGTTTTCTATGTTAAACCATTACACCATTGAAAAACTGGTTACGTTTGCAATCGAAAGAAAAATGACTATAGTTGAAGAGGTAATGGCCCCTAAACTATGTTCTGGGATGAAAGTTACAGCTTCAGTGAAATCCGTTTGCAAATCGGAGTGATAGATTAGAATCTAGAGCCAACGGTACGTTTTCTATGTTAAACCATTACACCATTGAAAAACTGGTTACGTTTGCAATCGAAAGAAAAATGACTATAGTTGAAGAGGTAATGGCCCCTAAACTATGTTCTGAGATGAAAGTTACAGCTTCAGTGAAATCCGTTTGCAAATCGGAGTGATAGATTAGAATCTAGAGCCAACGGTACGTTTTCTATGTTAAACCATTACACCATTGAAAAACTGGTTACGTTTGCAATCGAAAGAAAAATGACTATAGTTGAAGAGGTAATGGCCCCTAAACTATGTTCTGGGATGAAAGTTACAGCTTCAGTGAAATCCGTTTGCAAATCGGAGTGATAGATTAGAATCTAGAGCCAACGGTACGTTTTCTATGTTAAACCATTACACCATTGAAAAACTGGTTACGTTTGCAATCGAAAGAAAAATGACTATAGTTGAAGAGGTAATGGCCCCTAAACTATGTTCTGGGATGAAAAATACAGCTTCAGTGAAATCCGTTTGCAAATCGGAGTGATAGATTAGAATCTAGAGCCAACGGTACGTTTTCTATGTTAAACCATTACACCATTGAAAAACTGGTTACGTTTGCAATCGAAAGAAAAATGACTATAGTTGAAGAGGTAATGGCCCCTAAACTATGTTCTGGGATGAAAGTTACAGCTTCAGTGAAATCCGTTTGCAAATCGGAGTGATAGATTAGAATCTAGAGCCAACGGTACGTTTTCTATGTTAAACCATTACACCATTGAAAAACTGGTTACGTTTGCAATCGAAAGAAAAATGACTATAGTTGAAGAGGTAATGGCCCCTAAACTATGTTCTGGGATGAAAAATACAGCTTCAGTGAAATCCGTTTGCAAATCGGAGTGATAGATTAGAATCTAGAGCCAACGGTACGTTTTCTATGTTAAACCATTACACCATTGAAAAACTGGTTACGTTTGCAATCGAAAGGAAAATGACTATAGTTGAAGAGGTAATGGCCCCTAAACTATGTTCTGGGATGAAAGTTACAGCTTCAGTGAAATCCGTTTGCAAATCGGAGTGATAGATTAGAATCTAGAGCCAACGGTACGTTTTCTATGTTAAACCATTACACCATTGAAAAACTGGTTACGTTTGCAATCGAAAGAAAAATGACTATAGTTGAAGAGGTAATGGCCCCTAAACTATGTTCTGGGATGAAAAATACAGCTTCAGTGAATCCGTTTGCAAATCGGAGTGATAGATTAGAATCTAGAGCCAACGGTACGTTTTCTATGTTAAACCATTACACCATTGAAAAACTGGTTACGTTTGCAATCGAAAGAAAAATGACTATAGTTGAAGAGGTAATGGCCCCTAAACTATGTTCTGGGATGAAAGTTACAGCTTCAGTGAAATCCGTTTGCAAATCGGAGTGATAGATTAGAATCTAGAGCCAACGGTACGTTTTCTATGTTAAACCATTACACCATTGAAAAACTGGTTACGTTTGCAATCGAAAGAAAAATGACTATAGTTGAAGAGGTAATGGCCCCTAAACTATGTTCTGGGATGAAAGTTACAGCTTCAGTGAAATCCGTTTGCAAATCGGAGTGATAGATTAGAATCTAGAGCCAACGGTAACGTTTTCTATGTTAA
>NW_027152518.1:22500-88253 GCF_040937935.1 Hyperolius riggenbachi | reverse complement strand
GATGGTATGGGGGGGATGGGGTATATAGTCCATAGGGGAGGGGGGTATAGGCATACAGTCCATAGGGGAGGGGAGTATGGGGTTATACAGTCCATGTGTTATCATGTTCCTCTCAGTTGGTGGCAGGCCGTGACATATCTGGCAGCTATTTGCACAGTTTCTTCCTCTTCCCCCAGTATGATATAGAGTTTCCTCTCCTCATCTGTGGAGGTGAAATCTGCAATGTGGGCGGAGAGTCTTTGGAAATGGGCGGTCCTCAACGGTGTATATTTGCTGCAGTGTAGCAGGAAGTGGGCCTCATCCTCCAGGACCCCCTGATCACATTGCCGGCACAGTCTCTCCTCCCTGGGCTTCCATGTCTGTCTGTGTCGTCCTGTCTCTATCTCCAGGTTGTGGGCACTCAGACGGTACAGGCTCAAGGCCTGTCTATCTTTGTGGTGGTGTAGCCTCTCCAGATATGGGGCCATTGTGTACTCCCTCTGTAGTGATTGGTAGATAGTGAGTTTCTGGGAGTTCTTTATGTCACTTCTCCATTCCTCTATGTATCGGTCCTTGCAGCTTTCTATCATTCCTTTTATTTGGGCTTTTGTCAGCCTGTGTTGGTGGTCTTGGCTGGGCTGGCTCTTGACGTTTTGTTTCAGAGAGCGTGGTATGGCCTCCCCACCCTGGCTCAGTGAGGCTTTATGGTGGTAAGTGCTGGGGTTGCTGCTCTGTATATGCGCCCAATATGAGAGTGCCCTCTGCTGGATAGTCAGCCATAGTGGGAATCTGCCTAGCTCTGCCCGGCAAGCTGAGTTCGAAGTGCTGCGATGGACTTGGAGAAGATACTTGCAGAACTCTAGATGGAAGATTTCTGTTGGGCTGGAGTCCCATTTTGATCGGTCAGGGTAGGTGACCGGGCCCCATACCTCACTGCTATAGAGCAGGATTGGGGTGATGATGCTGTTGAATATCTTTACCCAGACTCTCACCGGTGGTTTTAGGTGGTAAAGTTGCCTTCTGATGGCATAAAACGTTCTGCAGGCTTTTTCCTTCAGGGCCTCTACTGCTGGTTTAAAGCTCCCAGTTTGGTTAATTTCCAGCCCCAGGTAGGTGTAACTGTTTGTGGTCTCCAGTGGGCAGCCATTTAATATAAATGAGGAGGTGGGCATTTTTAGATTTTTTCTCTGGAACACCATCACTTTTGTCTTCTTTGGGTTGATGGGCAGTGCCCATGTGGTGCAGAAACTCTCCAGTACTGCTAGGCTGTCCTGTAGGCCCCTTTCTGTTGGGGAGAGCAGCAGGAGATCATCTGCATACAGCAGGAACTTCACCTCGTGGTCATGCAAGAGGAGGCCTGGTGCTGGGGAGGATTCCAGGGCTACAGCCAGTTGGTTAATAAATATGTTAAAGAGCGTTGGGCTCAAACTGCAGCCCTGCCTGACTCCTCGACCCTGCTTGAAGAACGCGCTTCTCTTCCCGTCCACTTTCACACTGCATTGGTTCCCAGTATATGAACTCTTGATGACATCATAGATTCTACCTCCTATTCCGCTCTCTAGGAGTTTTAGGAAAAGGCCTGGGTGCCACACCGAGTCAAATGCCTTCTTAAAATCCACAAAGCAAGCGTGTATTTTGCCACGTGAGCTGTGGACATGAGTCTTGATAAGGCTGTGCAGTGTGTAGATGTGGTCGGTTGTGCGGTGGTTTGGCATGAACCCAGCTTGGCTTTTGCTGAGTACGTCCTGCTGTGTGAGGAAGGAGAGGATCCTTTTATTGATGATGCTGTTAAACAGTTTCCCCAGTGTACTGCTGACACAGATTCCTCTGTAGTTTGCTGGATCATATCTGTCCCCATTCTTGTAGATGGGTGTTATGAGGCCTTCACTCCAGGCCTGAGGAAAGGAGCCCGCACTCAGGATAAGGTTGAAAAGTCTTGCGAGTGCCTCATGTATGTCCGGGGGGCTGTATTTGATCATCTCTGGCAGGATGCCATCGGTACCGCTAGCCTTCTTACATTTTATCAGCTTTGTTCTTTCTCTTATTTCCTCCATCGTGATTGGTGTATCCAGGGGGTTTTGAAAGTCCTTGATTGTCTCCTCCATGTCCTTCAGCTTTGCGGCTATTTGTTTCTGTTCCGGGGTTTGGGCATTTTCTGGGATGTCTTTGTAGAGGTCCCTGAAGTAGTGGAGCCAGATGTGGCCATTTTGGATGTGGAGAGGGCTTTTCTTGGTCTTTGTCCCAATGTGGTTCCAGGTCTCCCAGAATGAGTTGTCTTGGAGGGAGTCCTCCAGCTGTTGGAGTTTGTGGGAGATGTGGCTCTGTTTTTTTCCGCCTGAGGGTGTCTTTGTATTGTCTCTGTAGGTGGTCATGGGCTTCCCTTAGGTCCTGGTTGTTGGGGTCTCTGTGCTTTTGGTTAGAGGCTGCCCTTAGAGAATTACGTAGAGCCTTGCACTCACTGTCAAACCATTTTTGGGACTGTTTATTTGTGGATCTCTTAAAGTTGGTCTGCTTGAGGCCGGCGAGTACTGCCATGTTATATAAGATGTTGCTGAAGTCCTTCACTGCATGGTTGACACCTTGTTTGTTCAGTTCATATAGGTTGGTATGAAAGTTTGTCAGCAGTTCTTGAATTTTGGCAGTGTTGGTCATGTTGGTGAATTTGATGGCAGACTCTTTGGGCCATTTGAAGGATGGTGGCAGCTTGTAGAGACCGTTCTGGTGAGGTTGCTGTGTGGTTGGTTTATCGGTGGATTTCAGGTACAGCAGGATTTGGTTGTGGTCTGACAGGTGTGTTTCAGGGGTGACTATGAGGGCATTGATGTTTATGGGGTCTGTGTCTGTGACAGCATAATCTACCACACTGCTGCCTACATGTGAGTTCATAGTAAATCTCCCAAGAGAGTCACCCCTGGTTCGCCCATTCATTATGTATAGGCCGAGGCTCCGGCACAGGTTCAACAGGGATTTCCCACTTTTGTTTACTGTCTTGTCATAGCTGTTTCTTGCTGTCTGCATTGGTTCCTGGTAGTAGCTCTCTCCTCCAAGTATGTATGTGTTTCCCTCAGAGGTCAGATAGTCCTTCTCTGTGCCTGTTCTAGCGTTGAGGTCTCCATAGATGAGCACTCTGCCCTGAGACTGGAAGTGGCTGGCTTCTCTTTGTAGGACCTCATAGATGTCAGGTTTGTAGTAAGGGGACTCTGTTGGGGGGGATGTATGCTGCACACAGGTACATGTCAGACTGAGAGGTGAGGATGGAGCTGTTTATTTTGATCCAGATGTGGCTGTCTCCTCGTTTGATTGCTTTGATGTGCTCTGTGAGCTCCTCCTTATACCAGATTAGTATGCCTCCTGAACGGCGGCCCTGTTTAATGTTCCTGTTTTTTCTGGGCAGATATGGAGAATTCCCGGTACCCCCATGGGTACGAAAGATTCATCCTCTGCCCGGGTCCATGTCTCCAGGAGGATTTGGATATCAATGTTTTCAAGTCTCTTTTTAAAGTCTGGATCATTTGTTTTGGATCCAAAAGCTGAGGCGTTCAGCCCTTGGATGTTCCAGCTACTGATGATAAGGGATGTCATTTTGAGTCGGTTTACCTTGTAATGAGCAGAAATTTTCATAGGACTCAGTATTTTCAGGGGGAGGGTGGACACTGTTGTGGGTGTCACCTCAATCTGCTTTGTATATTGATAAGCAAAGTTCTGATTTCCGCCATGATGCTACCCTCTGTCGCTTTGTGTTGCCATTGTGGGGCAGGCGGTTTCCTACATGTTTTCCATGCTTGTGGGCTCTCTCTCTGGTGTTGGGACATTGTGGTTTGCTGTCTGATTGTTGAGTTGGGGCTTTCTTGGAGTCTCTGGGGTCTACTTAGCACCATGTCCTTTAGTTCCTTTGCTAGGCGGCTGACTCCTTGTTTGTCAAGGTGCTTGTTGTTGTACAGATGGTCGGTTGTGATTGTGGTGTGCTGTGCCAGTTGTATGTCTGGTGAGGATCTGAGACTGGAGGCCAGCTCTGCATTGATCTGTGTAATTGTCTGGTGAGGAATGTCTCTTCTTGGGAGCAGGGAAGAGAGGATAATCTTTGTGCTGGGGAATTTCTGCTGTGCCCTTTTAACCAGTTGTGACAGTTTGTATGTGATGGTTTCTTGGTCTGTGGTGTTTTCTTGTATAATGTCATTGGTGCCGGTGTGCAGGATGAGATGTTTTGGGTCGGTGAAATAAGGCTCATTAATGACCTGTGTTACTTGTTCAATAGTTGAAGTGATGATTTTGATGGCATGCATCCCTGGAAAGAGTCTTCTTATGTCCAGGTATTTTCCATTAGAGTCTATAACCAGCACAATGTCAGGACTGCGATGTTTATAGGAGCGATTTGCTTGGTGTTTAGGCTTGGGCTGTGGGTTGTTGGATGAGGCTGTGTTGGCAGTATTTGGAGAGGGGGCTGGATGGCTGTGATTGTCACTGGTCTCTTGGGTGATTATTGTATCCTGTGTGATGTGCGGAGCACTGTCTTTGGTCGGCATAGGTTTTGTGGGGGCCTTTGTGCTTTTTGTTGTCTCCTCTAACTTTTGTGGCTGTTTTAATATTTTTAATTTCCTGATCTCCTCTTTAAGTTGTGAGTTTTCCTCCTGTAGTTTTTGTAGGGAAATGTTGATATCATGCAAGGCTGCAGTGTGCTCAGCTTTCATCCTGGCTATTTCTTCTCTCAGTTGATCATTTGCATTTTTCACACCTTGGCTGCTTTTCCTTTCTTCCCTGAAAAGGGTGAAGTCCCTTTCTAATTGGGACAGACTTTCTCTGAGAGTCTCCAGGGAGGGGTGTGAGAAGCCTGGTGTCTGGTCTCTGGAGAGGGGCTGTTTGTTTTGGAGATTGGTCTTCAGCCTTCTCTCTAGGAGCAGTCCTTGCAGATGATTTACGACCATTGTTTGTGTTGACAGAGTTTGTCTGGTTTTCTTTAAAGTTAATTGCAAGTCTTTCAATATCAGGATAACTCTTTTCGAAAATATTTAAGTAACGTTCTGCCCCCTGGATCAAGACACTGCCATTGTGGTATACAGTTACTGTAAGTGTAGTAACCTCTGGGTCCTCCTTGTCTTTTATTCTGATTTGTCTCCCATTCGTGATGCCATTTTTTTTAATGCTTTTTTCAAATTTTTCACAGATGGCAGTATGCCAAGCTTGGGTGTCATGTGTAAAAAATATCAGGTTTGTTCTTACTCTAGGGTTAGAGGAATAGTCAGCAAACAGGGTCTCTGGCATGCTTTTAGTTAGCTTCAGTCTTTCTTCTTTCTTTGCATCATTGCTTTTATTGCCAGGAGAGTAAACAATCTCCCGAGTGCCAGACCTCCTGCTGCTAGATGTGCTGGGCTTATCTGCATCCTGGCTTGCCTTTTCATCTGCTGGCTCTAATATGGTTTCCATTGTGAATCCCTTGATAAACTTTTCCTAATTTCTATAAGTAATATTCAGCAGAAATGCCCTTACCTTGTTTTCTGCAGGTTTGGTCAGTTCTGGGGTTACTCTCTGCTGGTGTTAGGATTTGTTGGTTGGCTGGAGCTGGCTGCTGCTGCTTGTTGCTTTTCCTCTGAGTGACACAGCTTGTTTATCCTTTTATAGGTGGTTATCTTCTCCATTCAGAGCATTTGCTTTTTAATCTTTAGTCTTTTTATTCTTTAGACTTCCATAGGCTCCTCTGGTTTCCATGTTATGTCTTGGTCTTGGCTGTGTCCTTTGTGTCCATTCAGTTGCCCATTACAAGGTAAAATTGGTAAAGTTTCAGGAGCTCATGTTCAGTGCTGCCATTGTCTCTGGCTGCTTGCTCTCTCTCTCTGGTCTCTCTCTCTCTCTCTCCTCTCTCGGTCTCTCTCTCCTCTCTCGGTCTCTCTCTCTCTCTCCTCTCTCTCTCTCTCTCTCTCTCTCTCTCTCTCTCTCTCTCTCTCTGGTCTCTCTCTCTCTCTCCTCTCTCTGGTCTCTCTCTCTCTCTCTCTCTCTCTCTCTCTCTCTCTGGTCTTTCTCTCTCTCTCTCTCTCTCTCTCTCTGGTCTCTCTCTCTCTCTCTCTGGTCTCTGTCTCTCTCGGTCTCTCTCTCTCTCTCTGGTCTCTCTCTCTCTCTCTGGTCTCTCTCTCTGGTCTCTCTCTCTCTGGTCTCTCTCTCTGGTGTCTCTCTCTCTCTCTCTGGTCTCTCTCTCTCTCTCTCTCTCTCTCTCTCTGGTCTCTCTCTCTCTCTCTGGTCTCCCTCTCTCTCGGTCTCTCTCTCTCTCTCTGGTCTCTCTGGTCTCTCTCTCTCTCTCTGGTCTCTCTCTCTCTCTCTGGTCTCTCTCTCTCTCTCTGGTCTCTCTCTCTCTGGTCTCTCTCTCTCTCTGGTCTCTCTCTCTCTCTGGTCTCTCTCTCTCTCTCTCTGGTCTCTCTCTCTCTCTCTGGTCTCTCTCTCTCTCTCCGGTCTCTCTCTCTCTCTCTCTCTGTCTCTCTCTCTCTCTGTCTCTCTCTCTCTCTCTGGTCTCTCTCTCTCTCTCTCTGGTCTCTCTCTCTCTCTCTCTGGTCTCTCTCTGGTCTCTCTCTCTCTCTCTCTCTCTGGTCTCTCTCTCTCTCTCTGGTCTCTCTCTCTCTCTCTCTCTGGTCTCGGTCTCTCTCTCTCTCTGGTCTCGGTCTCTCTCTCTCTGGTCTCGGTCTCTCTCTCTCTGGTCTCGGTCTCTCTCTCTCTCTCTCTCTCTCTCGTCTCTTAGATTGTCAGCTCCCACCCTGGGTCACTATGGTAGGAATATATTGTTGTATCCCTCTATACCCCCTCCAGTCACAAAAGCGGGGTTACATTATCAGCTCCCCTTGACACCTCATCCGCCTCTATCTGGGGGGGAGGTGACAATCTAATCATGCCATAGTGACTGGTGGGGGGTTAGGGGGATATGGCAATATAATCCCACCATAGTGATCCGGGTGGGAGTTGACAATCTAATCCTACTTTAGTTACCTTGACAGGTGGCGGTGGAAGTATGGCCCTCAGAGGAGAATTTAATTCACTCCTGCCACACTGACCTGAGGGAGCAAGCAACAGTCTTATTCTACTATACTCACCATAGGGGTGTGGGTGCATTTGAGAAGCTCACCTTCTAATTCTGACTGTCTTGCCATAATATGTATTTAACTGCACTACCTTCTTTAGTAGAGTACATAGTAATGTCATTGTCTTCATAGAAGCTTACAATCTAATCCTATCGTAGTCTAATGTGCTATCATATACTTTTATAGTAGGAAACAGAGGACTGATTCAGAAGCGGAGTGAAGGCATGCAGCAGAGAGCATAACCTAGCTGATTTTGGAAAGGAGTTGGTAAGATCCATTCTGCTTTTACTGTTTTATCACCCCATGACCGGGAGGAGGGGTGTTTAGGTCCAAGGACGGGAGCATCAGGGAGGTAACTGAGGGACTGAAGCATCAAAGAAAAACCTAGTGGAGGCCCGAATTTAAAGAACGGAGCGGAGACTCCTGTTGCAACACCACTTGGCGTGGGGGGGCGGGGGGGGGGCTGAGAAACTAATCTTACCACAGTCCAATCAGGGTTAATAGAGCTGACTATATGATTCTACCATAGGAATGGTTTAGAGGTAATTGGTAATTTAATTCTACATTAGTGTGTGGTGGAGTTATAGATCAGAGCTTTTAATCTGATTCTACCATAATGATTGGGGAGAGGCAGGGTTGGGTATCAGAGCTGACAATCTAATTCTACCATAGGGGAGGAGCATGCGAGGGGTGTCTGTCTGTCTGTGTGTGTGTCTGTCTGTCTCTCAAGGCAGTGTGCAAGAGAGCGTAGCTAGTACAGTATCTAACAAGTGGCTACTGCTCCTGTACCAGGCAGTGGGGGTCATCCTGAGTTTGCTCAGCTAGGGATGCTGGTGTCCCACAATGTATTTGGGTGGCTGAGCAGCAGGATTGGCAGCTGTCAGGGTTGCTTTAAAGCAGTAGGATCAGACATACTATGCCAGGGACAAAAACCTATATAAGTAGATAAATACATTAGGGCTGCACGGCTTTGCATTTTTAAACCGAAACCGCGATTCACGTACAGACGATCTGCAGATGGTCAGTAGCTGCGGTTTTGTCGGTTCTGTCAGCGCCCGCTGCGCTTGCTCGCATTGTTCCGCTGCACCGTCATAAAGAGCCACTGATTGCCGTGCTGGCGACAGGCATCCATCTCGCTCTGACGGGCAGGGGGCAGGTCATCATTACTTCAAGGTGGGCGGCAGGCAGCATGACTTAGCAGTGCATATTTATGACTTTCAATGAGCCGGGGAGGGGGGGGGCGAGTCCAGTCCAGAGCGGCACACAAGGCCACCAATAGCTAGATAGAGATGGTATGACTGAGGCGGTAGGCGGAGCTGTACAGAGGGTACAGCTCCGCCTACCGCCGCCGTCCTATTATCTCTATCTAATGATTGGTGGGGCTGTGTGCCGCTCTAGACTGGACTCGCCCCCGCCCCCTGCAGTCCGGCTCATTAAGTTATAAATATGCACTGCTAAGTCACGCTGCCTGCCCCCGCATTGAAGTAATGATGACCTGCCCCCTGCCCGGCAGAAGCGAGATGGATGCCCGCCGCCAGCGCGAAATGGATGCCCGCTGCCTAGCCTGCCATCGCCACCAGTGAGCAACCTTGCTGTCTTGCTGTGCCTCAGTCACTGCTTCAGCCTGCTGGACTTAATGGTGGCAGGTGAGCGAGAGGCCTCAGCCTGCCAACAGAGATGCCCCATCCAGTCCTTCCACCTGCATTGTGCAGCGGCCACCTCTAGCTCCGACCACTCTGTCTCCCTCTCTCTCTTCCCACCACTCCCCCCTCTTTGTCTCTCCCCCCCCCCCATATCTATCTCCCACCTCTGTTATCTGCCCCCTGTCTTTCTTTACCCCCTCTCTGGGCTGGTGCACACCGAGCGGCATTTTCAGCGTTTCTCGCTTGGTCAATGTATCTCAATGGGGTGGTTCACACCAGAGCGGGAGGCGTTTTGCATAAACGCATACTCCCGGGGTGAGGCATTTTTGGGATTGTGGATGCGTTTCTGCCTCAATGTTAAATATAGGAAAAACGCAAACCGCTCTGAAAAACGCCTGTTCAGAGCGGTTTTGCAGGAGTTTTTGTTACAGAAGCTGTTCAGTAACAGCTTTACTGTAACAATATATGAAATCTACTTCACCAAAAACGCTTCACAAAACCGCAAAATGCTAGCTGAAACGCTACAGAAAAAGAACAAAAAGCGTTTCAAAATCTGCTAGCATTTTGCGGATCTGCTAGCAGTTTTTGGTGTGAACCAGGCCTCTGTCTTGCTTTGTCTCCCCCCCCCCCCTCCCTCTGTCTCTCTACCCTCCCTCTGTCTCTCTACCCTCCCTCTGTCTCTCTACCCTCCCTCTGTCTCTCTCTCTCTCTTTATCTCTCTCTCTGTCGCAGGACATCATGGCCGCCACCAGCCACAACCACTCAGCTGCACTAACATTGCGGCCATGTCAGCTCTGCCACCAGTGGCCCAGGTCCACCAGCCCCTGTGGTTGCCAGGCCACCATCCCTTTCTGTCTCTCCCCCTCCCTCTCTCTCCCACTCTCCCTCTCCTCTCTCCATCCCACTCTCTCCATCCCTCTCCCCCCCCTCTCTGTGTCTCTCTCTCTGCCCCTATCTCCCCCCCCCCCCCCCCTCTCTGTCGCAGGACATCATGGCCACCACCAGCTCTGACCACTCTCAGCCGCACAAACATTGTGACCACTGTCAGCTCTGCCTTCAACGAATCAGATCCACCAGCCCCCGTGGCAGCTGCCCACCATCCCTGGCCCTTTTCCCGGTGCAGCCACCCTTCACCTGTTCCCCACTGGGTCAGCCACTATTTTTAAATATTACTCCAGCATCTCACAATGGCCCCCACCAGACTAGAACCTACTTGACACTATACCTGGCTACCCTATACCTGGCTACCTAACTACCTATACTGAGGGTGAAAATTGTGGGGTGCTGTGTGATCAATCCAAATGGGGATTGATTACAAGTTTGCCTCAGGCAGCAAAAAATCTAGGGCCGGCCCTGGATCCGTCCCCCGCTGCCCGGCTCAAGCACTCTCCGCAAAACGCTGCACATTGTGAACTGCCTTCAGCCCAGTGTCCTCACAGAAGGCCCCGCCGCATACATAGAGAAATATGCACTGTTAGTCGCAGCTTCTAATACAGTGCATTGCCTGTATTAAACACTCTGCGCTTGAATGCAGTAACATTTACAAACATGACAGAAAATGACATCATACTACACTCAGTTTGATATGATTTCATTTTCTGTCAGTGTGTTTGTAAATGTTACTGTACATTGTGAATTTAGTGCTAAAGCTTGTTTCGAAAAAAATCGTGAAAAAAAACCAAAATCGCCTTCCTGACTGAGAGAGAAATCGCAATTTCAATTTTTCACTAAAATCGTGCAGCCCTAAAATATAATCTACTTACATACCACATGTATTGTGCACGTTTTGATTTCAATGAATGTTATATAGTAGGGCAGCACGGTGGCGTAGTGGTTAGCTCTCTCGTCCCTGGTTCGAATCCCAGCCAGGGAACTATCTGCAAAGAGTTTGTATGTTCTTTCCGTAACTGCGTGGGTTTCCTCCAGGCACTCCGGTTTCCTCCCGCATTCCAAAAACATACAGATAAGTTAATTGGCTCCCCCTAAAATTGTCCCTAGACTACAGTACTTATACTACATAATATAGACATATGGCAATGGTAGGATTAGATTGTGAGCTCCTTTGAGGGACAGTTAGTGACAAGAGATATATATATATACTGTACAGCGCTGCGTAATATGTTGGCGCTATATAAATACTAAATAATATTATAGTAAATGGAAGAGAATTCTGTTCCTGGTGGGAACCATGTCTTTTGGCCACAGTTAAGGCTAAATCCTGTTGTCATTTCTGCCCTTTACTTTTACTTTTTTTTCTTCTCCAATCACTGAGTCACCTCAGCCTTGCTTGTAAACATAAGTGAGCAGGGGGATTGTGTTTCAGATAAGCAGCTGGCAGGTAAATAAAGGGAAGAGGAGGTATATTATAGATAAAAAGAACCCCCAGTATGCAACTGTTTGTCACTGACTACTAAAGGACCAGTGCTCCTTAACCTCCCTGGCGGTGCATTTCTGCCTGGAATTAGGAGTCAGAAGCGGTACTTGTTTTGTTTTCTAGAATTTTCGGTCTCCAATTCTTCAGTCATAATTTACCAAAATATGACAATAAAAGCCTGGTAGACATTCTGCTTGTAAATAAGACAAAAACACAAATTTTGTGAATTAATTGAATTTTTGAAAACATTTAATAATTTCTTGAAACTGTACAAGAGTAGTCTAAATCAGGGTAGAGGTCGGTGCAGGCGGCAGGCAGACAGTCAAAATCAGGGCAAAAATCGGTAACTGTATGGCAGAAGCACTTAGCTCAGAAGCAGTGGGGAACCAAAGGTTTTTGTTTTTTTTTCCTACTATCCTGTGCTTTCAAATAAGCTTTTCTGTCATGACAGTCAGGTGACACAGGGGAGAGATCAAATTAAAACTTGTGGTAAGATACAAATGAGGCTAAACTCTCTATATATGCACATACGTACATGCATGCACGTACATGCATGTGCGTGCGTGCGTACGTACGTACGTACTTGTATATGCGTGTGTATGTATGCGTATGTACTGTGTACCCGAAAATAAGACCGTGTCTTAAAAGTTTGCTCCAAAAAGTGTGCTAGGGCTTATTTTCAGGGGATGTCTTATATTGGCACTGCATGATGTGTCCCCATGCTGGCTGCCTCTTATTGCTGCTCATTGTACTGTTACAATGCCGATCGGGCACCTTTCATGTCATCCCTGCACACAGTTGAGAAACCTGCTGTGTGCAAGGATGACATGACAAGTGCCTGATCGGCATTGCACAATGTGTACCCATGCTTGGCCGCCTGTGTGAAGCCGCTGTACTGATGGTTTAATCTACCGCTACGTTCTAATTGGATCAAGTAGTCTGGGAGGCGGGATCATGGCTATGTGATTGGGCCAATCATTGCACTCGCTGAGTAGCAGCGAGTGCAATGATTGGCCCAAAAATGTAGCATGATTCCTCCTCCCAGACTGCTTGATCCAATTAGAAACGGCCTGTGGTAAACTCGGGAGGAGGCGATGAGCTGCACAGATCTACAGCATGCAGCCTGTCATTAATGGAGTGTCCCGCATTGAGTGAGAGAGACGCCTCGCAGAGACAGCGGCAGATACTGGCATCTAATTAGTGGTATGTGTCATGTGTGCTGAGGCTGGGGGCATGTATTGTGGGCTGGGGCTAGGCCTTATCATCGGGGGATGCCTTATATTCACAGAATAAATGAAATTTCAGCTAGATCTTATAATCAAGGAAAGGTTTACGTTTAGGGGAAAGACAGTATGTATGTGCATGTGTGTGTGTGCGCGCGTGTGTTTGTATAGATATAGAATCATTCGATTTCACTCTTTTTTTCTTTTAATATTGCTTTGGACCTGAGTATCTTCAGGTCCACTTTAAAAATTAGCCCAGCCCCGCTGCGTGACATCACGACGCTGGGTCCCCGGAAGAATAGAGGGGACTTGAGGATCCCGACGGCCGAAAAAATTCAGGGGGATAAACCTGGGACCCAGTTCAACAGAGCACGCCACAGATTTTTGTCAGCCCAACCTGAGCACGGGCTTACCGCTGCGCACAAGGAAATCACAGCTTGTGCTCAGGTCGGGCTTACCGCCAGGGAGGTTAAGTATGTGATAACTTCAAATCATAACAAAAAAACATGTTGAATTCAGAATTAGCTTCTTTATCACTTATCTACCTAGACCAGTTGTTGTTGAAATTTGATTTTTATGGTGACGTGCCTGCTTTAAGGAGTTGTATATGTTTTTTCTAAAGTGAATGAAGTTAAAACTTTTTTTTTTTTTTTCAGCCATGCCGAAGTGCTTTGCGAAAGGATGTGCCAACATGACTGGCAAAAAGGGGATGAGTCCAGATGTGACGTTTCATAAGTTTCCAAGAGAGCCTGAAGTACTCCATCAATGGTGTCAAAACATTGTCATACCTGAGGACGTTGTGGACAGACTCATCGAGGAGATCATCGAGGACAAGCGTAGTGATAAGTATAGACTGTGTTCTTGTCATTTCTTGTCTAGTTGTTTTTGCACCACAGGAGTAAAGAAGGTTTTGAAGAGCGATGCCGTGCCTACAGTCTTCGCCTCCCCTGATTCAGAAGCTGCAATAAAGGACAAAAAATGGCACCAATCTTTGTTCAAGCGCATCCGGACTCAGCCCCCTGCAACAGCAAGTGGAGGAGCAATCGAAAGCTGTTGTTGTCTCTGTAAATGTTGTGTGTGTCCCTGTCATCGACCGGTAAGTAATGTTTCCACCACACAAACAACAACATCCACACAGACAGAGGCAAGTGACTTTGGGAATACAAACATGTATGATCCAAAAATGATACAATTGTTGGTTAGGTCAAGTAGCATGGATCATGCATATCCCACATACAGTCAGGCACAGGAAACATCTGCATCAGAAAAGGAACAGGTTGAAATTCCACCACCTCTTAATTTCCCCCCCATAGAGGTTTGTGTGGAACAGAACCCCACACTAGAAAGTCCTTCCACCTCCTCAAATGTTTTCCAAAACTTTCCAAAAGAGGTCTTTTACGGGGATAGCCCAACTACCACTCCTTCATCCTCAGCGTCCATTCCAAAAGGGAACTACTATAGAGATGACGATTATGTTCCCAATGAGTCTGAGCTCACTGCAGACCATATTGTGTCCTCCGGTTCTCAGAACACGGTTGTAGAAGCCCCACAACTATCACAAGCTGAAAGCGTTGTGCATGACCGTAAATTTATTGTGTTTGAGTCCTGCCTTGACACATTGCTGTCAAAATTACATTGCCCCATAGAGGACTGTTTTGAGGCCATTAGAAAAATTGAAAAAAAAAAACCCGTGGCACAATGCTTACTGTGTATACCACGTGTTCTGGAGGACACAGGCAGAAACTTTGGCAAAGTCAGCCCATAGTCAAAAAATTTGCCGCAGGAAATTTGGTGATCGCTTCTGCGCTTGTTTCCAGTGGGTCTAGCTTTACTAAAGTCGCAGAAATGATGGACTTTGCCGGTATTAAATTTTTATCTGCCAACTCATTTTACAAATACCAGCGGCGTTACATTTTCCCCGCCATTGACCACAGCTGGCAGTTGGAGAAATCTCGTGTTAAAGACCTCTTGTCTCAGAAGCCTCTTTTCCTGTGCGGTGACGGACAATGCGACAGTCCAGGCTATTCCGCCAAATTTTGTACATATACTTTTTTGGACGCTGCATCCAAACTTGTTCTGGATTTTTAGGTTGTGCAAGTTTCGCAGACAACCTCATCGTCTGCCATGGAAAAGGAAGGCTTCAAAACTTGCCTGGACAGAATTGGCCAATCATTTGAGGTGCAAGTTGTAGGCACTGACAGACATGTTGGCATTCGTCATCTGATGTCAGTGGAATACACAGAAATCGATCACCAGTTTGATATGTGGCATTTCCTCAAACCATTCAAGAAGCAATTGATCGATGCTGCATCCAAAAGTAAAAATAAAGAACTGAGGCAATGGATAGGGATGATAGTCAACCACTTTTATTGGAGCAGCAGAACATCCCGAGGAGATGCCAATGTCTTCAGGGACAAATTGTTGTCCCTGTTGCATCACATTGTAGGTGAGCATGAGTGGAAGGATGGAGAGACAGTACACCGCTGTGAGCATGGCCTGCTTGAGGTTGAAGGTAGGGTAAATAAGTGGCTTACCACAAAAATGCCTGCATTTGAAGCCTTGTCCAAATTAATTACAAGCCCAAAGCTGGACAAGGACATCCCTCACCTCACACTTTTTTGTCAGACCGGTATTCTTGAGACCTTTCATAGCATGGTATTGAAACACAGATCAAAAAGAATCCATTACTCCATGGATTCTATGGAAGCCAGAACAAAATTGGCAGTTCTGGCCCATAATCGTAATGCAGGCCGACTACAAGCTGTGGTCAAAGATCCAAAATTGACATCTCAACCTCAAGGTACTACCCGTACTCGATTAGAATTTCCCCGTAGTCAGAAGAAATGGGTAGTACGTAAAGTTTTTGAAAAGATGGATTTCGGTCATGTTTATCCCATCTTGACTGATACCATTCGAATTGTTACCGGTGACCTTCAAAGCACATGGGTTTCCAGAAAGAGCTCACTACCGCCAAACATTGCTCGACTGGAGAAACCTGAAAAAGAAGTGGCCGTTGCTGCACAGCTCACTAGATTTCCAACCAGGCAGTAACACCCTGTTCCGTAGACAGAAAATGAAAAAAGTATCTACTGAAGCCAGCCACACTTTCCTTATACATCAGTTTTGTTTTGTTTTTTCATGTTGAGTTCTTATGCTTTCTCTTTTGTTTTAAAATTTAGAGTTCATTACATGTTGAGTTGAGTTGAAAGTGCCCTGTTGGTGCTGGCATTCTAGAGGGATGAACAGTTGAATTTCATTTTGGTAAGTGTTCATTGTTGCAGTGTTTCTAAAGCGTAACTTTCAGGGTAATTTGGCAATTTAAAGACAAACCATTTACCAGTTCTTTCATACTGGAAAATTTCTATGCATTCAAAATTGAAGCTTTTATATTCATAGGTTACTTGTAACTGAAAGGCCTAATTTTTCAGACTATACATGCTGACAGGGCTGTAGAGTTGCTACAACAACTTGACTCAGTTTATGAAACTTTAGGTACATAAAATTGCTCCTACGACTTTTCACCTTTTGCAGGGTTATGGAGTGTTTACATAAATAGCAATATTACTTTTTTTGACATTAACTAAAACCATTATCTTGTAATAAGATTAAATATATATTTGTCAAGGTGTACTTATGGTGTTTACCATGGCAGGGTGTACTTGATGAGAACAGGGTTTGGAATATAAGGGGTATATAACAATAAAATGTATAAACACTGTTTTGTTCAGTTTGTAATTGCAATTTATTATTCTATTCTTCTGTAATTGATTCTCATATATCTTATTTTTCCCCCCATAGGTTCCCATTGGATGTTGAAGTTAACCTTTCCAAATGATTTCTGTTTTTATATTTATGCATGCCTTTTACTAACTTTGTTTCTAAATATTGCAATGTTTATGCATGCCTGTTATTGTTAATTTAAAAAATTTGAGGCGCCCATATGTTGCCAGCTGACTATAACATTGCCTTCTCTCTGAACAAATTTAACTAAAGTAGTAGGAAAGCTTATAGACATGCGAGGTAGTGTTCGGAGTAGCTAGGGTGGAGTTTAGTTTTGTCCATAGGTGATTTAAATTTGGATCTAGGTATGAGGTAAGATGTATAGCTTTGGGGGGGGGGGGGGGTCAGTGTGGGGTGGGGTAGACATGGCTTATAAAGATTAGTGCAAAGTAAAGGGACGTTTCTGGAGGGTTAAATTATACAAGCCCGGTGTGCAGGTGAAGTTACTGAGCATGTCTTCTGTTCGTGTAACACTGCATGGGGGGGGGGGGCGCGGATGCAGGCAATTGCGTACATGTGTGGCTGCACAGGACACAATGACATTTATTGTTACGGTAAGCTGTGCTGGTGAGATATAGTTAACAAACAATATATTGGCACCTTAATCAATTTGAGCTAGATGTTTGATCGCCAAAAATAGGGATCAGGAAGGAATTTTTTTTCCCTGTGAAATGCAATTTGGCTTATGTGTTTGCAGGGTTGTTTTCGCCTTCCTCTAGCTCCTGTCCTTTTTTTTTTTTTTTTTTTGGGGTTCTGAGTTTACAAATTATCACTAAAATGATTTAATTTTCAATGATAAATTCAAATATCACAGTGATGCTAGTTTACAAATAAAATTACTTGAACCCTTAATACTTGTGAGTGTTTTTTTTTTTTAAATATTGGGAATATGTTTTCAAATGACTTTTGTAAAACTTATCTGCACCTCTGTCTGCTGTACAGCTTGAGTTTAAGCTCTGAGGCCCCAATCACACTTAGAAGCGCAAAACGCCTTTTTTTTTTTTGCTGGCATTTTGCGGGAGTTTTTTTTTCTTTTTTTTTTTTTTAAATATTCTTTATTTTGAAAGAAAAAAGGAAAAGGCGGTACAGATAATGAAACGTGTACAGAACCATATATTATAGATACAATAAAGACGTTACTATCGGTAGGTACAGGGAGGGAACAGCTGGACTCCCACTATTTATAACATCAAAAGGTATAGTGCTCCACATCTAAAATCTAGAATCCAGGCGCTCACCCCCCACCCCTAGTCATCTAAGGATCTGAAGGGGAATTGGAAGAGTATCACAAATCTTGCTTTTATCACTGGGATATGATCCAAAACCTTATATACCAACTAGCATTTTGTGTTATTTGCGTTGTGATACTTTGTTGAGAGATGAGACTATAGCTCTGTTCACGAGGAGGATATTTACTATGAAGTGATGTAAGAAGGAAAGGAGGAAGAACGAAAAAAGGAGAAGGAAGAGAAGAAGAAAAGAGAAGAGAAAGTTAGTGTAATCCCCAGAGAGCAAGCTCCATGAGGATCAAGAAAAGAAGTAAAGGTAGTATCTGAGGACCCGCACCGACCCGACCCAGTTGACCCCATGCTAACTAAAATGCTCACACCAGTTTACCTGAGGGCCCAAAATGTCCCCTCCGTGAAGGGCAAAGAGTGCCGCTCATGAGTCTAATGTAATCTGTTTATAGTCATCTGATTCCAAGAATACGTTCCAGTGAGTCCAGGTTTGGGAGAAGACCTCCTCTCTATTGTATAGTGTGTGAGTCATGGACTCCATCTGGTATATATATTTTATTTCATTCTCTTATTGTTGGAACTTTTCTGGATTTCCAGTGTCTGGCAATGAGTACTCTTGCTGCTTGAATCAAGTGACGGGACAAGGAGCGTTTACATTTTTTGACGGGTTTAGGAGTGTTATGTAATAAGTAATATGAGGGGTCGTCTACTGGATCCCCATCAGTTAAAATTTTTATGTATTTCTGTATCTGTTTCCAGAATAGCTGTATAAGTTCACAATTCCAAAAGATGTGGAGCAGAGTTCCCTCATCTTTCCCACATCTCCAACAACTCGAGCTATTGTTAGGATAAATTTTATGGAGTCTGTTAGGGGTCAGATACCACCTAGCCAAAATCTTATAATTAGATTCCTTGATTCGAGATGAAAGTGAGGCCTTTTGATTAAGCATGAGTATCTTTTGCCAACGATCGTTTGTGAATGAGCATTTGAGATCAGATTCCCATTTGGCTTTTATTTCTGAGGACCAGGTGGTGTCAGTGATCAATAGCTGATAAATCGTGGAGAGGGTCTTTCTAGGGATGCCTATGGAGAAACATATATTCTCCAGGGGAGTCATTGGTCTGGATAACTGTTCTCTATTTCCTAATAGAGTTGGGCCGAACGGTTCGCCGGCGAACCTGGTTCGCGCGAACCTAGGTGGTTCGCGTGCGGGTACCGCACGCGAACTTTATTGCGGAAAAGTTCGCCCCATTGCGGTTCGCCCCATAATGCACTGAGGGTCAACTTTGACCCTCTACATCACAGTCAGCAGGCCCAGTGTAGCCAATTAGGCTACACTAGCCCCTGGAGCCCCACCCCCCCTTATATAGGCAGGCAGCGGCGGCCGTGGCCACTCGTGTGCCTGCATTAGTTAGAGTAGGGCGAGCTACTGCAGTCTCTCATAGGGAAAGATTAGTTAGCCTTAGCTTGTCCCTGGCTGCATACCTGTTCATTGATCCTGCCACTGCATACCTGTTCATTGATCCTGCCACTGCATACCTGTTCATTGATCCTGCCACTGCATACCTGTTCATTGATCCTGCCACTGCATACCTGTTCATTGATCCTGCCACTGCATACCTGTTCAGTGATCCTGCCACTGCATACCTGTTCATTGATCCTGCCACTGCATACCTGTTCATTGATCCTGCCACTGCATACCTGTTCATTGATCCTGCCACTGCATACCTGTTCATTGATCCTGCCACTGCATACCTGTTCATTGATCCTGCCACTGCATACCTGTTCAGTGATCCTGCCACTGCATACCTGTTCATTGATCCTGCCACTGCATACCTGTTCTGTGAACCCACCACTGCATACCTGTTCTGTTCAGTGGACCCGCCACTGTATACCTGTTTAGTGAACCCGCCACTGCATACCTGTTCTGTTCAGTGGACCCGCCACTGTATACCTGTTCAGTGGACCCGCCACTGCATACCTGTTCTGTTCAGTGAACCCGCCACTGCATACCTGTTCTGTTCAGTGGAGTTTGGTGTGTCAGTGTGAAGCAGTACCTTAATTACACTCCCTGATTGATGTATACACATGCAAGATGTTTTAAAGCACTTTAGGCCTGTCATTTAGCATTCAATGTGATTTCTGCCCTTAAAACGCTGCTTTGCGTCAAATCCAGATTTTTCCCGGTGACTTTTGGCGTGTATCCCACTCCGCCATGCCCCCCTCCAGGTGTTAGACCCCTTGAAACATCTTTTCCATCACTTTTGTGGCCAGCATAATTTTTTTTTTTTTTCAAAGTTCGCATCCCCATTGAAGTCTATTGCGGTTCGCGAACTTTAACGCGAACCGAACCTTCCGCGAAAGTTCGCGAACCCGGTTCGCGAACCTAAAATCGGAGGTTCGGCCCAACTCTATTTCCTAATGATCTAAGAAAGTGAATAAACTGATTGTGACTCCACTCATCCAAAAATGGGCATGAACGTTCTGTTCTCAATTGAGATATAGTGTTCCAGGAATTATTATAGATAAGATCACGGCACCTAAGTATGTCCCCTAATCTCCAGCTTATGTAGCTCCTAGATGAACATCCCAAAGGGAATAATGGGTTGTCCAGCAAGGGTATTAGGGGAGAAGGCCATGGGGAGATGTCTGATAGGT
The DNA here is from genome assembly GCF_040937935.1 of Hyperolius riggenbachi. Lineage (NCBI taxonomy): Eukaryota > Metazoa > Chordata > Amphibia > Anura > Hyperoliidae > Hyperolius > Hyperolius riggenbachi. Next base: position 68,299 of record NW_027152518.1, on the reverse strand, counting down.
GGCGTGTTCTTGTTAGGGCATTGAGTGTGGAGTTCACTGAAAGGTATTCGTTATGTATTTTGTTTGACGACCAAGCATAAATGCTTAACCCTGTGCTCACAAGATCCTGCTCTAATTGGACCCATCTTTTTTGGCTTTGGTTCCTGTGCCAGTCTACCAAGCGTGTCAGAGATGCTGCAAAATAATATTTCTTCATGTCAGGTACGGCTAAGCCTCCATTTTCCTTAGGGAGAATAAGTGCTGAATATCTTATGCGTGGGGGTTTACGTTTCCAGATGAAACGTGCAAATAATTTTCTTAAATATTTGAAGTGTTCAGTGGGAAGGATAATTGGGATGGCTTGATATAAATATAACATCCTTGGTAAGATATTCATTTTGATGATATTAATTCTTCCCAGCCAAGAGAAGTATGGTTTGTCCCATCTTTGTAAGTCGGAAGTCAAGGTTTGCATCAAGGGTGTAAAATTAAGTTTATAGAGGTCCGTTAGGGAGGAGGGGATGCGGATTCCTAAATATGTAATGGCTTGAGGGGGCCAATGATAAGGGAAATTATCTTTAAGCAAATTGCACACGTTGCCTGGCATAGAAATTCCCATAGCCTGGCATTTATCTGGATTTATTTTGAAATTTGATACTTGTTGGTAAGCTTTTAGTTCTAATTCTAGTGATGGGAGGGAGATGTGAGAGTCTGTCAAGTAGAATAAAAGGTCGTCCGCGTAGGCTGCCACCTTGTGCTCCGAAGAAGGAAGTTGGGGGCCTTTAATATCCACATTTTTGCGGATCCTACGCAAAAAGGGTTCCAGAGATAGAGCGAATATTAAGGGGGAAAGGGGGCACCCCTGCCTAGTGCCATTAGCGATAGGGAAAGAGGCCGAGACAACACCATTGACCCGAACCTGTGCTGTGGGGATGGAGTAAAGCGCCATAATCCATCGCATCATGTTCTTGCCCAAGCCGATGCGTTGGAGTGTGGCCTCCAGAAATTCCCAGTCTACTCTATCGAATGCCTTTTCGGCGTCGGTGGAGAGGAGTAATAAAGGTACATGCGATTTGTGGGCCCACTGTATAATATCTATTGTGCGTATGGTGTTGTCTCTGGCCTCTCTGCCGGGTATAAACCCTGCTTGATCTGAGTGCACCAGGGAGTCCATGAGAGGGGAGATCCTGCCCGCCAGGATCTTGGAGAACAGTTTCAGGTCAGCATTAAGGAGGGAGATGGGGCGATAGTTGGAGCACAAGGTGGCATCCTTTCCTGGTTTAGGGATAACTGCTATATGGGCAGCCAGCATATCTCTAGGTAGCTGTAGGAGAGGAATGTCTTCACTGATCAGGGCGTTGAAAAAATTTGCTAATCGAGGGATTAATATATCACCGAAAGTTTTGTAATATTCCAGCGGCAGACCGTCAGGGCCTGGGGCCTTGCCTGCGTTTGAGGATTTTATGGCCAGTCTTATCTCATCCTCAGTGATAGGGCTCTCCAAGTCCTGGGCAATTTGATCTGTCAGCTTGGGTAAATCCGCAGATTGTAAATATGTCTCAATCAATTGGGGTTTCAGTTGGCTGGGGGAATTCCTAACATCAGAAGGGAGGTTATATAGGGAGTAATAATATTCTCTGAATACCTTTGCTATAGATTCTGATCTTTGTTTTTTGATGCCCGATCGGTCCTGAATATGGGCTACATTTGTGTGTGCGTAGGTTTCTCTAAGGGCCCTCGCCAGCATCCTACTGCACTTATTCCCGTGTTCATAGAATGAGCGTTTGCATTTGAGGGCAATGTGTTGCTCTTTATAGAGAAGGAGCGTTTTTAGTTTTTCTCTCTCTTGTTGGAGCGTCTGTAAGTCTGCTGGTGATTAAGTAGTCTTATGGTGGGATTCCAGGTCTCTAATAATCTGTAAGCTGCTAACTATGTCCTTTTGTCTCTTTCTGTGCCTGGCGCTAGCTTCCTGAATTATCTTCCCTCTAATAGTGCATTTATGTGCTTCCCAAAGGGATGCCAGAGAGATGTCGTCAGTAGAGTTTACTGAGAAATATTCTTGGAGGGCGCCAGATACAGAAAGTTTAAAGTCTCTGTCCTGTAGTAGAGAAGTGTTCAGGCGCCAGTGTCTAGGCAAGAAGTGTTTGGGACGGATGCCAATCGTCATATTGATTGGAGAGTGATCTGAGAGGGTCATTATACCAATATCAGAAGAGATTCTCTCTGAAAGAAGGTTTTGGGATATAAAAATGTGGTCAATTCGGGTATATGTAGAATGCAGGATTGAGAAAAAAGTATAATCTCGTTCTGTTGGATGTTGCAATCTCCATATATCTATCAACTGGCGTTGGGTTAATTCCCTTCTGCATCTAATTATAGCTCTCTTGGTCAGGGAGCTCTTGCCCGAGGAGCTATCCATTGAGGGATCAAGGGTCATGTTCAGATCTCCGCCAAGGATTATACTTCCATCCGAAAACTCGTCCAAAGTTTCAAGGGCCCTGACCAAGAAAGACGCCTGCCCACTATTAGGGGCATAATAAGTTCCCAATGTGAGAGTACGTGATAGATATGTGCCTTTTATGAAAAGGAAACGACCAGAGCTGTCCTTGTGCTCCTGCAGGAAGTGGAATTCAACCTCTTTAGATATTAATATTGCAACTCCCTTGGTTTTCGTATCAGGAGAATTACAGAAAAAAGCCTGGTTGTAATATTTATCAGTCATTTTAGGAGGATTGTTGCCCTTAAAGTGAGTTTCCTGCAGGAGCACAATATGGGCTCCTTGTTTGTGGAATTGGCGTAATAATGCTCTCCTTTTTTCAGGGATATTAAGCCCCTTCACGTTCAGGGACTGCACCCTAAGGAACATGGCGTTGTGTATAGTAAGCTAATTCTGGGGTCAGGGTCAGGTCAGTTCGGTCCATCAAGAAGCCTATGAGTGTAGGCGGTAAGAAAGTATAGTATAAAGAGAGGAAAGTCAGAGACAGTAAATGAAGTGATGGGATAGGAAGTGTCCTAATCCCAAATAGCATCATAAAGAGGAAAAATATTATGCAATACAAATCTGGGGTTGTTGAAATAGCCTGTGTGGCCATAGATGGGTGGGGAACAGAGGGACAATCCACACGTGAGGGGAGACATTCCAGAGCCCGGGGCACTCCAAGCCATGCATTTATCATTGTGGCTATTGACATAATGCCTTGGTACTAAAGAGGACCTAACATGTTCGTTATAAGAGCTAGCCCAGTGCCTTATTGATAGTGCAAAGGAACATGAGAGTGAGGGGAAACCATAAACCAAAAACGTACATTAGGAGCCCACTAAGTCACCACAGTGCAGTAGAAAGGAGACAGGTGTCTCAGTATGATAATGTCAGCGTTGGAAGAGAGTGGGAAGACCTGTGGTAGTCCTTGTAAGACCCGCTCCAGATAAAATGGGGAAAAACAAAAGGCAACCAAACCTGTATAGGACCCGGGCAAGAAAAAGATCCAACGGAGATATAGATAGTAAGACTATCTAATGACAGTCAGTAACTCACGAGGATGGATCAGCCGTGGCACTTCTCATTATCTTCTTCTTCTGAGGAGGATTGAGCATCAGGGTGTCAGGGTCCCAGAGTGGAAGTGGCACTGGTTCAATCTCCAAGGTGGAGCAGAAAGCGTTCAAGTCCTTAGGTGTGCGTAAGATGGCTTGTCGGTTGCCTAACTTTGCGTGGAGATGAAAAGGGAATCCCCAATGGTAAACGGCACCTTCGTCTTGCAGGGCTTGTAGTAACGGTCGCAATGCCTTACGCTGGGCCAGAGTGAAGGGTGCTAGGTCTTGGTAAAGGGTGATCTGTGCCCCATCAAAGTCTATTGCGCCTATATGCCTGGCAGCCACCATGATGGCCTCTTTGATGTCATAGTGATGGACTCTGCAAATCACGTCCCTAGGAGGGGAGTCTCCTTGTGGCAATGCTCTAAGGGCCCGATGCACTCTGTGTAGGCGAATTGGGGGGGTATGTACATGATCCAGTACCTTATCAAATATGGCCTGTACCGTGGCTTGCAGGTCCTCCGAACGGGTGGCTTCCGGGAGGCCGCGGATCCGCACGTTGTTGCGTCGGTTTCTGTTTTGCAGGTCCTCGAGTCCCGCCCTATAGAAGTCACTGAGTGCCGTGTGCTTCTCGGATGATTCTTTCAGAAGCAGAACATCTTGTTGGAGTTGAGAAATGTCCGCCTCGGCCCCCGTGATCCTGTCTGCCAAACCGGTAACTTCTTCACGCAAGGCCGCTGCTTCCGACCTCGTGGTGGCAAGGATAAGGTCAGTTTGCTTATCTAGATCACTTTTCGTCGGGAGCCCCCGCAAGAAGGCCCATATATCATCCAGGCTTTTGGATGAGGTAGCGGGTGATGCGCTACCAGAGGGTGCTGTTTGTTCGCCATCTTGTCCGTGTTGGAGCGTGTAGCAGGACCCGTGAAGTATCTGGCTACGGAGTTTGTTGTGGTGTTTCCGGCTGCTGTTTGGATCTGTTTTGTAGCTCTTCTGCTTGCCCGTGCCGTGGCGTTATCAGTAGGTGGATTAGGGTCGACACGTTTCTGCATTGTATCTCTAAAATTAGCTTGCGGCCCGGAGCTCCGAAGGAACACGTCCTCACAGTCTCATGTCTAGCTCCACCCCCCGAATTCCGGAGTTTTTTTTTCTGCGATTTCAAACATCACTGTACAGTGCAGCGATACCTCCACGATCGCGTTTAACGCTACTATAGCACTGAAACACAGGCTATGCATTTGCATTTCCCAATTTTGGACGATTTGCGGCAATTAGCGCAAATCACCCAAGTACGACTGGGCCCATAGGGTTTTATTACTCTAGAGCTTTCAAAAGCGCTAGCGTTTGAGCATTGCTGAAACCGCCAGCAAAACGCTCTACTGTGAATGGGGCCTTAGAGCTTTTCCACAGGTGGAAATTTTGAAATATTGAAATACACTATGTAGAGTTGTGAAACTTGTAGGAAATTAAATACTGGATAAAAAACAAAACTTGAGGCTGCCAAGAGTCATCAATGGTAAGGAAGGAGATACTCAAAACTGTGTACAATCCTGTGGGAGTACTGCAACAATACATTTCAGTGATTGCAAAGTGGATGTGGTAACCCTACATCCTTTTTTGTTTATGTACACATTATTCCTCATTTCCCCCAGACTGCTTATTTGTGCGGTACTGTTTATTCAGTATGCGTTACACATGTTATCAGTAGGAATGATCAAAGATATGCAAATTCTTCAGAGTTTCTGCAAATTTATGCAGCTTGTCAATGGACCAATTTAAATTTGGATTTAAATTGCTCAATTTTTAATCTGCATACATTAATAAAAAATTGAATTATAGAAGAATTTGCATCTCGTTGATCATCCATATTTATCAGGCATCAACTCTCTTACAACCAGCCTGAAGAGAGCAGCTGGCCATGCGTTTCACACTGTTTACTATATCCAGAGATAGCATCACATGGGGCCAAAAACATGTTTACTATAACAGTTTTATTAAATCGGAGTTTACTATAAAAGGCGTTAATCCCATACAGGTATAATGGAGATTGGCCGGGACCTGGAGAGGTAGTTTACTATACACAAATCTTTACTATATAAGAGTTTACTAAAATGAGATTGTACTGTATTAAAGCCTCCTTCCGGCTGCTCTTCATGGTTGCATAAGACAGCCAAAAAGCAGGTTGGAATATGTTGGCACTTTATTAATCATTAATAATGGTGATTCCGTAGGGGCAGGTAATGGTTTAATCGGAGAACTGTTCTGGTGCAGGTAGCAGGGGTGTGGTCCTTCAAAAGTATAAATGTGCAGGCCTCTAATGCTTGCAATACAGTAAACGAATACTTTACATTGCAATGGAAGACATTTTACTTCCAACTACATTTTCTGTATAATAGAACTCTTATACTTTGTATAGGAGTGTAGGAAAAAAATCACATAACAATCACACCACTATGCATGTTACCAATGGTTAAAAATATTTTCAAAATCTTACTACAGAAATTACAAACAATATTGAACCACACAGTCCACTGATCATGGCTCATTCACAGAATTGAGAAGAATCGCAATCACATTGCAACATGAGTATTCCAACAGGAAGTGTCCTTTAAAAAATCATTAACCTAAATTAGGGACTGATTTCCTATAAGGCACTATAGGTACCTTATGGGGAAGAGGCGTGCCACTCCCTTCTGGAATGTTCCCCTAGCGACATGCTGAAGCGCTAGTCTACTTGATGCTACGCTCCCCTACCTCATATCGATGTTCCCCTGCCCTGCTCATCCCTTTCCATGCTGTGCTTTGTGCTCTTGTCCTCTCTCTCCCTCCCATGTTGCATTCAATCAGCAGCAGTTACTCGCCATCTGCATTACAGTAATGACATTCTCCAGTATTTTTAAGTGCCACCACTTGATGATGTCATCAAATAAGAGGACCCTTACAACACAGAAGAATGCTAGTGTTGTGTTTGATAGTGCTTCCTTATGATTTACGGTAACAAAAGAGCACAGTGGGCTGGCACTCAAAGGTGGTGGAAAGGATGACTGAGGCTGATGTGCTCAGCTTGTCAGTGTGCTCAAAGCCAAAACAGTTCAATGCAGCAAAAACAAGAGAGTAGAAATGCTTGGCACTACCGACAATTTATTACTTCATTTACTTGAATTTACAAAACGTGCATAGATAGTCCATCTTGTGCATAGCACGCAGTATAAAAATTGATACTTATCGTGAGCAGCGTTGTGGGGATGTGGGGTGACAATGGGTGCACGGCCTGACGACCGTTTCGCTTAATCAGCTTCTTCAGAAGGAAGAAGCTGATTAAGTGAAACGGTCGTCAGGCCGTGCACCCATTGTCACCTCACAACACTGCTCACGATAAGTATCAATTTTTATACTGCGTGCTATGCACAAGATGGACTATCTATGCATGCTTTGTGAAGTCAAGTAAATAAAGTAATTGTCAGTAGTGCCAAGCATTTCTACTCTTGTTTTTCCTTTATGATTTACACTGCCCCGCCTGTGCTGCCACATTTCCTATTCAATTGTGCTGCTGGCACTAAACATCCTAAATATCTCTGCAGCCACACCTCCTACATTCCCCACTTTTTTTTTTAACTAAGAGCTGGTTCAGACTGATGTCTGCGTGGCGTTGCGTTTGGGGGCGTTGTGGCGGCTGTGCGGTCAGGCTTTTAGTAGCCTTTGTGTCGCGTACCGATGCGGCCGTGTTTTTCTTCCCCTAGGGGGACATTAGCCGCCGTGGTTGGCGGCACCCTGGAAGCTAAATGTTGCTTCCAGGGGCAACTCGAACGCTAGCGAAAATCGGGACCAGAACGCCGCAATCGTGTAAACGCGTGCAAAAGCTTGGGGTAAATGCTCCCATTCACTTGAAAGGAAGCGTTTACCACGATGTTCCGAACGCTTGCGGTAAACGCTCCGCAAGCGTCCGTCTGAACCAACCCTAAATTTGTGCTAAATTGCAGCCCCTGAGCCCTGCTGATGCACAATATAGGTTTCTATACTCTCCTTGGGGACCAGCGGTGTGTAGAGACAGCAATTTGGCACGGAGTCTGCTCGGGGCCCCCTCTACCCTGAATATTTAAGGAGTAAATGAGGTGTGGCTATGGAGATTTTGGGAGGATTCAATTAAAGTTCCCACTAAAAATGCTCAGTGTGGAAGGCAGCTTCCGGGCAGCATGATCAGACAGTACACCGACACTGTAATGCAGATCACAGCTGCTGACAACTAAGCAGAGGAGGGTGAGTGAATCCTACATGAGGGAGAGGACTAAAGGGGAAAACGGCACACAGCATAGGGCATTTGCATCGGAGGAAGGAAGGGATGAGCAGGACACTGGACATCTGATCCAAGGAGTGAAGCAGTTGGGCAGAGCACATACATCCAGGGGCGTAACTAGAAATCACTGGGCCCCCCTGCGAATATTTGGATGGGCCCCCCCCCCCCCCCCCATAGGTGCCAAATAATCGTAATGGGGCAGCGTTTCACTGTAAATTAATTGTAAAGTGGGCAGCATTTTACCAGACAATCGTAATGTGGGCCAGAAAATCGTAATGTGGGCAGAGTTCACCAGAAAATCGTAATGTGGGCCTTTAGAAAATCATAATGTGGGCAGAGTTCACCAGAAAATCGCAATGTGGGCAGCAGTCACCAGAAAATCGCCATGTGGGCAGCAGTCACCAGAAAATCGCCATGTGGGCAGCAGTCACCAGAAAATCGCAATGTGGGCATCAGTCACCAGAAAATCCTAATGTGGGCAGCAGTCACCAGAATATCGTAATGTGGGCAGCAGTCACCAGAAAATCCTAATGTGGGCAGCAGTCAGTCACCAGAATATCATAATGTGGGCAGCACACACCAGAAAATCCTAATGTGGGCAGCAGTCACCAGAAAATCGTTATGTGGGCAGCAGTCACCAGAAAATCCTTATGTGGGCAGCAGTCACCAGAAAATCGCAATGTGGGCAGCAGTCACCAGAAAATCGCAATGTGGGCAACAGTCACCAGAAAATCGCAATGTGGGCAGCAGTCACCAGAAAATCCTAATGTGGGCAGCATACACCAGAAAATCGTAAAGTGTGGGCAGCAGACACCAGAAAATCATAATATGGGCAGCAGACACCTGAAAATCGTAATGTGGGCAGCAGACACCTGAAAATCGTAATGTGGGCAGCAGACACCTGAAAATCGTAATGTGGGCAGCAGGCACCTGAAAATTCGCAATGTGGGCAGCAGACACCTGAAAATCGCAATGTGGGCAGCAGACACCTGAAAATCGTAATGTGGGCAGCAGACACCTGAAAATCGTAATGTGGGCAGCAGACACCAGAAAATCGCAATGTGGGCAGCAGTGACCAGAAAATCGCAATGTGGGCAGCAGTGACCAGAAAATCGTAATGTGGGCAGCATTCACCAGAATATCGTAATGTGGGCATCATTCACCAGAAAATCATAATATGGGCAGCAGACACCTGAAAATCGTAATGTGGGCAGCAGACACCTGAAAATCCCCCTGCAGAATTTCAGAGCGGCCCCCCCTCCCCCGGGGCCCGCTCGTGGCCGGTTTTTGGGGGCTGGAGGGGTGGCAGCATGAGGGGAAAGCCTTGCCCACAGTCGGCGGGGAGAGGAGAAGTTCCCCCCTCTCCCTCACCTCGGGGCTCTCCACTCTGCGCTCCCCTCCAGCTAGTTAGTGTGTGTGGGGCTGTGGGCAGCGGCGGGCAGATACATACCTTCTTCCTTGCGTTCCATCGCCGCCTTCTCGCTCTAGCGGCTGACGTCACTTCCGCTTCCGGTGTTGTTCTAGTCACACCTCTGATTGTGTGTGTGCCTGTGTTCAACTGTATGTGTGCACGCCTGCCTATGTTTAGAGGTGTGACTGTAATCAACTAGAGCAGCACGGTGGTGTAGTGGTTAGTGCTTTTGCCTTGCAGTGCTGGGTCCCCAGTTTAAATCACAGCCAGGTTAGCATCTGCAAGGAGTTTGTATTTTTTTTCCCCATGAATGCGTGGGTTTACTCCTGACACTCCGGTTTCCTCCCATATCCCCTTAAACATAAAGATAACTTAATTGGCTTCCCCATAAAAAAAATGGACCTAGACTACAATATTTACACTATACATACTGTACATAGACATAGGACTATGGTAGGGATTAGATTTTGAACCCCTCCGAGGGACAGTTAGTGACAATATACTCTGTGCAGCGCTGCAGAAGATGTTGGCGCTATATGCATACTAAATGAAAATTCTGTGCATCTGGTTTTAGGGGTGTGTGTGCGTGTCTGTTTTCAACTGTGTGTGTACATGTGCCTGTGTTCAGGGATGTCTGCCTGTACTAAACTATATATGTGCCATGTTTAGGTTTGTGCGCACACGTGTGTGTGTGTGTGTGTGTGTGTGTGTGTGTGTGTGTGTGTGTGTACGCGCGCCTGTGTTCAACTGTGTGTGCGCCTGTGTTCAAGTGTGTGTGCGCCTGTGTTCAACGGTGTGTGCACACGTACGTTTGCCTGTCTGTGTTCAACTGTGCGTGCCTGTGTTCAGATGTAAGTGTGAAGGACTATGTTCAAGTGTGTGTCTTTAATGTAGTGTAGAGTCTTTAATGTAGTAAAGGGAGCCTAGGGACCACTAGACTGACAGGGATATTGGGGGCTCCCTATCTGATGCCACAACCTGCCCTCAGAAATTTAGTCTAATTACTGCATTATATCAGTGACCTCAGGAACCTACACCCTAATCCTTGTCATGTCGCTAAGGATGATCAGAGGCAGTGATTAGAGTGTAAGATTCTAAGGACAGTTATTGACATGAGGCAAGGATTATAGTTTACAATATTTTTAATTGGGTGTGTGGCCTAATTTCAGGGGCGGAGTTAAGTACACCAGATCGCCTGTGCTTATAGGTCTCAAAGTTGTAAATCCGGCCCTGCCCAAAATGCTTATATCAGAAAATTGCATCACCATCATACAGAAAAAAAAAAAGCAAAATACAAATTATAATTTTGCATTGTGTACAATTACATGCTATTCACCTAGTGTGAAAAACATTGCTAGTTGAAAGTATTGCAAATAAAAGCTTTTACAGGGAAAAAAACCTAAGGTGGACATTCTTTAGGGAGGGTTTTGAGAGGGATGAATAAAGCATGACTCACATGGTTAGACATTTATTGTTGTTTTCAAAACCACTATCTAAAATGTAACATTGTATTGTAATTAGAACTAGACGTTGTCGTTTCTGAAGAAACCACATGATGTTGGCTTTGTATCTGACTGCCTGTATGTGGCTCAGCCCACTTTGCCAAATTTTAACCCCATTCACGCAGTGACCCACGGTGCCATGTTTGGGAACTCTGGCTTTAACCACCCTAGCGTTCTGATTATTTGCGGCGCACGGCCGTGGGTGGGGTTTTTTTTAAACCTATTTTTTATTTTTTTCATGTAGCTAGCCTAGCGCTAGCTACATGCTTCCCCCCTCCCTGCCACACTCCTCCAATCGCCACCGGCAATCATACTCAACAGGAAATACCATTCTGAACGGGATTTCCTGTATGGGCTTCCCCCGTCGCCACGGCGACAATCGGAATGATGTGGGGGGGGGTCCGGATCCACCCAATAGCGCAGCCTGGCGGTTATTACACAGGCTGCGCAAGGGGTCTGTGGGGGGGGGGCTATTTTGCGGCGGATTGGCGGCGATCTGGTAAAACACACAGCTAACAAAGTGCTAGCTACGTGTTTTAAAGAAAAAATTAGGCAAATCGGCCCACCAGGGCCTGAGCAATCCAGCGCCGCGTTACTGGACGAGCTGAGCTCGTCCGTGATGCTCAGCTGGTTAATACTGGGACAAATATAGATGTTTACATTTTGTCATTAAAGTCAATAGGGAATTTTCTAATCAGTCTATGGGAAAAAAAATGGGGTCTTTGGGGGGCCGCCACAGGGACATGGAGGGTGGGATTGCTTTACAGAGCACAAGCAACCTATTCGGGTGTGAGATGAACAAGTGTGCAAAGTTTCATAATTCTACTCCTAAAACTCTGGGAGGAGTAGCATATAGAAAATTGCAAAATTTTCTTTGGCTTTTTGGTAGCTCCACCCACTTTGGGTGTCGCTCCCAAAATACATATTTTTAATCGGAATAACACCAACAATATGTGTTCCGAGTTTGGGAAGTGCAGCTTCAAAACTGTATGAGTGGCAGCGATATGAACATTTTCCCTGTCAAAGTCTATAAGAAAAATGGGGTCTTCGGGGTTCCGCCACAGGGGCGCGCTTAACAAAGTACAAGCAACCTATCCGGGTATGAGCCAAACAAGTGTGGAAAGTTTGGCACTTGTATCCCTAAAACTCTGGGAGGAGTAGCATATAGAGAATTGGGGGGTGCTAATAATAAGAACTAGATGGTGTCATTTCTGAAGAAACCACATGATGTTGGCTATGTGTCTGATTAGCTTTATGTGGCTCCGCCCACCTTACCAAATTTTAACCCCAGTGACCCACGTTGCCAAGTTTGGGAATTCTGGCTTTAATTCTGTGAGAATTACAGCGGTTTACATTTTCTCATTGAAGTCAATAGGGAAATCTGAGTGGTTGTGGCTCCGCCCACTTTTTGGGTACCTAAAATGTGACAGATTTTGTCAGCTTCACCCCATGACCAAGTGACCCAAGTTTAGTGAGTGTAACTGCAAAACTGTACGAGTTGCAAAAGTTTCACATTTTCCAATGAAGGTCTATGGGTAAAATGGGGTCTTTAGGGGGCCACCACAGGGGCACCGAGGGTGGGATTGTTTAACAGAGCAAGAGCAACCTATTCGGGTATGAGCCGAAGTGTGCAGTTTCATAATTCTACTCCTAAAACTCTGGGAGGAGTAGTGTATAGAAAATTGCTAAATTTTCATTGCCCGTTGGTAGCTCCGCCCAAAAGTACATATTCTTTACTTGGGGTGACACCAACAATATGTGGTCCGAGTATGGGGAGTGTAGCTTCAAAACTGTAAGAGTGACAGCGATTTGAAAATTTTCCCTGTCAAAGTCAATACAAAATTTTCCCTGTAAAAGTCAATACGAAAAAGGGGTCTTCGGTGGTCCGCCGCACTGGAGTAGTGGGTGGGAATACTTATTAAAGCAAGAGCAACGTACTTTGCTATAAAGTGAATAAGTGTGGAAAGTTTGGCACTTGTACCCCTAAAACTGTAGGAGGAGTAGCATATAGAAAATGGGGGGGCCGCCAATAATAATAAGAATACATTGTGTAAATAACACTGACAGCAGAGCATAAATAAAAGCAGAGGATACAACTGCAAGCAGAACAGTGGCAGCAGAGAATAGACAAAATAAAGAGCAGAAAAATGACAGGCTTGAACACACAGGCAGACATATACACAGGCGCAGCCAGATGATCACTGTAACTGTACTCTAGCACAAGCTAATTTGCATGCTGCACAGTGATTGGAGAAAGGAGCAGCTGGAGAAAGGAGCAGTTGGAGGAAGTAGGAATCAGCTGGATGGCACTGTAAATATGCCAACCAACATATGGCTGCGCTGTCTATTAGCATGCAGTAACAGAAATAAGGATATCTGACAGGTATAGTACAGCAAACGTACATATTTATTTATTAAATCTGTATTAATCAACACATCAGATATTTTTACAGAATACAGTGTTAAGGTTACTTCCGCTTTAAGCGTGCTCCATTAAGTTAATGGGCGCTTCTGTTTAATTGGCCAATGTAACGATCGGTGAAGCACAGAGAGGATCTGATTACCAGTGATCTGCAGAATCACTGGGAATACAGATGTATACCAGATTATACGTGATCTGCAGTATCACTGATAATCCGATATACTAGCTAACCTCTGTTCACCTGAGTAGAGTGTAGTGTTTGGTGTAACAGTAACACTTTGAGGACTAGGCCTCAGTGCAGCAAGGAGTACTGCACAGATTCCTTCCGCAGACCTGAGCTCTCCAAGACGGGAGGAGTCAGACTGACAGTAGGAAGGACAGACTGAAAGTAACCTTCAGGAGGAAGGATCACTAACAGAGCGAGGAACCGCCTCTAACAGTAAGGTCGGTTCTCGAGGTCAGACAAGCCAGGTCGTACACACACGGACAGATAAAGTACAAGATCAGAAGGCAAAGGCGGAGTCAAAGTACAAGCAGGGTTCAGCAACGGGGTATCAGATATATCAGGGTACAAAATCAGGAGGCAGAAGCAGAGTCAAGGAACGAGCCGGGGTTCGGCAACAGAGTATCAGAAATATCGAGGTGCAAGATCAGAGTTCAGGAGGATAGTCAAGGCAGGCAAAAGTCATAACAGATAATCACAATCAAACTAGTACTTTAGCTATCAACAGAATCTAGCTAAGTGTAGGATTACAGCTCCAGCTGGTCCCGGCACACTTGCGGATCTGACTACGGATCTGGGTGCTCCCACATATGTGATCGCACGCCAGACAAAGAGCAAGTGAACAACCAGCAGTATATATACTCTAGGACCTTTCCAGGACCTCCCTAATTGCTGGTCCAATGAGAGCAGTGGAAATTGTCAGCTGACCCAGCTGGTCAGCCGACTCCCTTCCAACTGCTATTTAAACTCTGCCTCTGTGCTCGCGCGCGTGTAAGTCTGAATCTTGGTGGACTATCAGTCCCAGCCACACCAGTACTGTCATGCAATGTATCTAGTGCGGGGGCCGCCTCTGATGCGGATTCCGCCGTTACCAATGCGGATTCCGCCGCACTGCCTATGCAGCATGCGGCGTTTTTTCCGCGTTGTGACGCTATGCTGGACGCGGAAACGGCCGCCTCACCTCGAGAGACAGCGGCCTTTCCGCGTTTCCTTATAGTACCCCCCCCCCCCGAGGAGTGGACTCCGGACAACTCCCACCAGGTTTCTCGGGGTGTAAGGCATGAAACTCCCTCACCAACTCATCCGCATGCATACGATTCCCAGGTACCCATTGCCTCTCCTCGATGCCATACCCTTTCCAATGTACGAGGTACTGTACCGAGTTTTGTACCTTGCGAGCATCTAATATTTTTTCCACTTCATATTCGGGTTGGGTATCTACCAACACGGGAGGAGGAGGAGTAGGACCCACCTGGACTGCAGGTTTAAGAAGGGACACGTGGAAGGACTTCACCCCCCGCATGCTGGTGGGAAGGTCAATGGTATACGTAACATTGTTAATCTTTTTGGTCACGGAAAATGGGCCCACAAACCTGGGACCCAGTTTGGCAGATGGCTGCTTCAGGGTCAAGTGACGTGTGGACACCCAGACTAGATCCCCTGGCTGAAACTTCCATTCCACGGACCGTCTCTTATCTGCTTGACCCTTCTGACTCTGGAACGCCTTCTGCAAATTCCCCTTAACAATTCCCCAAATGTCCCTGAGTGACCTCTGCCAATCCTCCAGTGCAGGAAATGGGGACGAGACAACTGGAAAAGGGGAGAATTTGGGTGACCTCCCTGTTACAATCTGGAATGGGGAAAACCCAGACGAGGAATTCTTTAAATTATTTTGGGCGAATTCCGCGAAGGGCAAAAATTTCACCCAGTCACTTTGTGCCTCCGCAACGTAACATCTCAGGAATTGCTCCAGAGATTGGTTAATGCGTTCTGTCTGCCCATTCGTCTGTGGGTGGTAGCCTGACGAGAACGACAATTTCATGTCCATTTGGTGACAAAATGCCCTCCAGAATCCAGACACAAACTGGACTCCTCTATCAGACACAATGTCTTCCGGAATGCCATGCAGCCGGAAGACGTGAATGATAAACAATTCGGCCAATTCTTGAGCCGAGGGGAGTCCTTTCAGGGGCACAAAATGGGCTATCTTGCTAAACCGGTCGACTACCACCCAAATAACAGACATGCCTTCAGACCTGGGCAATTCCCCCACAAAATCCATGGACAGGTGGGTCCATGGCTCACTCGGGGTGGGCAAAGGCTGCAACCTTCCTACAGGTGCCAGCCGGGAGGGTTTACTCCTGGCACATACCGCACACTCCTTAACAAACTCCTTGCAATCTGTTGCCAAGGAAGGCCACCAAGCACACCTGGCAATCAGATCCTGCGTTCTGGCCGCTCCAGGATGACCAGCATTCTTGTGGGTGTGAAAGAGTTGCAGAACTTGTAACCGGAATGGCAGTGGGATAAACAAGACCCCTTCGGGTTTCCCCTCAGGAACATCCCGCTGAAAGGGACCCAAAATCTCTGTCCAATCCTCCCAAGTCTCCGTGGCGGCTAACACCAGTTTCTGCGGGATGATGGATTCAGGAGCGGGGGGCTGTGCTGTCTCAGGTTTAAAACACCTGGAGAGGGCATCTGCTTTGACGTTTTTGCTGCCTGGAGTGTACGTGATTATGAACCTGAACCTCGTAAAAAATAAGGACCACCGGGCCTGACGGGGACTCAGCCTCTTAGCCCCCTCGATGTATTCCAAGTTCTTGTGGTCAGTGTAAACAGTGATCGTGTACTCTGCCCCCTCTAACCAGTGGCGCCACTCCTCAAATGCCAACTTAATAGCCAGAAGTTCCTGGTTGCCTATATCATAATTTTTTTCTGCAGGTAAAAACCTGCGGGAAAAATAAGCACATGGGTGTAATCTGCCCTGCAACCCAGACCGTTGAGACAGCACCGCCCCCACCCCAACTTCTGAGGCATCAACCTCCACAATGAAGGGAAAGGACGTGTCAACATGCCTCAAAATTGGTGCTGAGCAAAATAATTTTTTCAATAGAGCAAATGCCGCCACGGCTTCAGGAGACCAGTGGTTGGTATCCGCCCCTTTTTTCGTGAGACTGGTAAGGGGGGCAACTAACGTGGAGTATCCCTTAATGAACCTCCTGTAATAGTTTGCGAACCCTAAAAATCTCTGCAGGGCCTTCAACCCCACTGGCTGTGGCCACTCCAACACAACTGTGACCTTGGCAGGATCCATTGAGAGGCCCGAGGTGGAAATTACGTATCCCAGAAACGTGACCGTGGTCACTTCAAATATACACTTTTCCACCTTAGCGTAGAGCCTATTCTGTCTTAATTTGTTTAGGACAAATTTCACGTGGACCCTGTGTTCGGAGAGGTTATTGGAGTAAATGAGTATATCATCGAGGTATACCAGTACGAATTTACCCAATACCTCCCAGAATACCTCATTGATTAGTTCCTGGAAGACAGCTGGCGCATTGCACAACCCGAAGGGCATCACTAAGTACTCGTAATGCCCGTCGGGTGTGTTAAAGGCCGTCTTCCATTCATCGCCCCTTCTAATGCGGATTAGGTTGTATGCCCCCCTCAGATCTAACTTAGAAAAGATCTTAGCAGTAGTGACCTGCGTGAATAAGTCGTCTATCAATGGTAACGGATAGCGATTCTTCACCGTGATTTTATTGAGACCTCGGTAATCGATACAAGGTCGAAGACCCCCGCCTTTCTTCTTAATGAAAAAGAAACCGGCCCCAGCAGGTGACCGAGAGGGCCAAATAAACCCCTTGGCCAAGTTGTCACGAATGTATTCCTGCATAGCCAACTTCTCGGGACCGGACAAGTTATACAGGTGACCCCTAGGGGGCATACAACCAGTACGGAGATCAATGGGGCAATCGAACGGGCGATGAGGAGGTAATTGATCAGCAGACTTGGGACAAAAAACATCAGAAAAATCGGAATATACCTCGGGAACACCCTCCACGTAAACCTTGATCTGACCCAATGTCACCTTCCCCAGACACTGCTGATGACAATGATCGGACCATCTGGTTACCTGGCCCGTAGCCCAGTCGATTTGTGGAGAGTGGGCTTGTAACCAAGGCATGCCTAGGATAATAGTGGAAGTTGACATATGTAAAACGAAAAACTGTAGTTGTTCCCCATGCAGTACCCCTATCGTGACTTTCACCTGCGGAGTCTGTGACAAGGGACGATCCCGTTGCAGAGGGGAATCGTCTACTGCCGTGACCTGAATGGGGGGACTTACTGGAGTGAGGGGAATACCCAACTCCTGAGCAAATTCAAGGTTCATAAAATTGGCCGCTGAGCCGGAATCAATAAAAGCCTCAGTGGCTACAGACTTATTATCCCATGTAATAGTACAGGGGAGAAGTAACTTCTTCTCTTTTTGGGGTGAGAATGATGTGCCTAGGGTGTCACCCCCCACTACTCCTAGGCAGACCCGTTTCCCGACTTGTTAGGGCAGTTTCGCACCCTATGCCCTGCTTCTGCACAATACAGGCACAGTTGTTCTGTTATTCTCCGCCTACGTTCCACCTGGGTCAGTTTAGATCGACCAATTTGCATTGGTTCGGGTGGAGGTAAGGCCGGAGAGGGTGACACAGGCGGAGATGCCGTTACTGAGGGTGTAGCAGAAGGTGCCACATACGAAGTCACCCTGACCCGGTGACTGCCCCTAGTCTGCCTCTGATGACGTAGTCGACGATCGACTCGGATGGCCGATGATATGGCCTCATCGACTGTCTTGGGCTCGGGTAAGGTTAACATCAAGTCAGAGACCTCCTCCGACAACCCAGACAGAAAATAATCCATCAAAGCAAAATTGTTAAATCTGGTGGTAACAGACCACCTACGAAATTCTGCCGCGTAATCCTCGATTGACCCTCTGCCTTGCCGCAAAAGTTTGAGCTTCCGCTCAGAAGTTGCCGCAAGGTCAGGGTCGTCGTATATCACGGCCATAGCCTTAAAAAAATCCTCTACTGAGGTCAGAGCTGTATCTGTGGGAGACAGGTTGTATGCCCAGGATTGGGAATCCCCAGTTAACAGTGTTTTAATAAAAATGACCCGTTGGGTCTCAGTCCCCGAGGATTGGGGTCTCAACTCAAAGTATGACAACACTCTACTCCTGAAATTCCAGAAGTCAGACTTGTGGCCGGAAAATTTATCAGGTACAGGCATACGTATGTCATCACTAGGAGGGGATCGCACTGAATCAACTGACATCTGGAGGGTTCGCACGGAGCCTGAAAGGGCGTCAATCAAGGCTTTGTGCTGGCCCAGTGCTTGATGGAGGCTATCCACCGAAGTGGCAAGCACACCCAGACGATCAGTGTTTGCGTCCATTTTGTATTTTGGTCTGGCGTTCTGTAACGATCGGTGAAGCACAGAGAGGATCTGATTACCAGTGATCTGCAGAATCACTGGGAATACAGATGTATACCAGATTATACGTGATCTGCAGTATCACTGATAATCCGATATACTAGCTAACCTCTGTTCACCTGAGTAGAGTGTAGTGTTTGGTGTAACAGTAACACTTTGAGGACTAGGCCTCAGTGCAGCAAGGAGTACTGCACAGATTCCTTCCGCAGACCTGAGCTCTCCAAGACGGGAGGAGTCAGACTGACAGTAGGAAGGACAGACTGAAAGTAACCTTCAGGAGGAAGGATCACTAACAGAGCGAGGAACCGCCTCTAACAGTAAGGTCGGTTCTCGAGGTCAGACAAGCCAGGTCGTACACACACGGACAGATAAAGTACAAGATCAGAAGGCAAAGGCGGAGTCAAAGTACAAGCAGGGTTCAGCAACGGGGTATTAGATATATCGGGGTACAAAATCAAGAGGCAGAAGCAGAGTCAAGGAACGAGCCGGGGTTCGGCAACAGAGTATCAGAAATATCAAGGTGCAAGATCAGAGTTCAGGAGGATAGTCAAGGCAGGCAAAAGTCATAACAGATAATCACAATCAAACTAGTACTTTAGCTATCAACAGAATCTAGCTAAGTGTAGGATTACAGCTCCAGCTGGTCCCGGCACACTTGCGGATCTGACTACGGATCTGGGTGCTCCCACATATGTGATCGCACGCCAGACAAAGAGCAAGTGAACAACCAGCAGTATATATACTCTAGGACCTTTCCAGGACCTCCCTAATTGCTGGTCCAATGAGAGCAGTGGAAATTGTCAGCTGACCCAGCTGGTCAGCCGACTCCCTTCTAACTGCTATTTAAACTCTGCCTCTGTGCTCGCGCGCGTGTAAGTCTGAATCTTGGTGGACTATCAGTCCCAGCCACACCAGTACTGTCATGCAATGTATCTAGTGCGGTGGCCGCCTCTGATGCGGATTCCACCATTACCAATGCGGATTCCGCCGTTACCAATGCGGATTCCGCCGCACTGCCTATGCGGCATGCGGCGTTTTTTTCCGCGTTGTGACGCCATGCTGGACGCGGAAACGGCCGCCTCACCTCGAGAGACAGCGGCCTTTCCGCGTTTCCTTATAGCCAAATAGGCTTCCTGTCAAGTGACAAATAGCCTATTGGGCCAATCAAAGTGCTTGGATCTCATCCTGTGAAGCCAGGGGCTCAGGGCGGGTTCAGTGGTGCTCCCGTTAAGCTAATGGAGCACGCGTAAGTTAGCAATACCGCAGCATAGAGCAGTGTTTCTCAACATTTTATTGGTATGTACCCCTTTTAAAACCCTGTACTCACCAAGTACCCCCTAGCATAGTAAACATTATCACAAGTACCCCTTGACAAATGTATATTTAATCGTAGTACATGATAATTGGTTCTAAACAACTTCCAAGCATTTACGATTACTTTTAATTACCTAAAACACTAATATGGTGTTCAAATTAGATTTATCCACTTCTAAAACTCTTAATTTGTTATTCTTGGTTAATTATATCAAGCCCGAGTACCCCCTGGAACCATCAAAAGTACCCCCTGGGGTACACGTACCACATGTTGAGAACCTAGGGCATAGAGTGCGCTGGAGATTTTTACCTCGCGCTCCTGTCATGAAGCTGCGCTGCTTTAGCATTGGCAACAGATCAACAGACATTGGCAGAGAAAAACAAGAAAAATAGTCAAGTAGTGTAGGTGGAAAACATTTACAGCATGAGGGTAATAATACACCTGGGCAGGCGATGTTGTGCTACAGAGATGCTAGGAGGGTGATCCAGCCCTGTGGTGTTTGGAGGACCAGAGCGGGCGCAGGGGAGTCTCCACTGTCTGAGGGGTAGGATAACCGCAGGAGGGCGGGCTCAAAAGGGGAGAGATAGCGTTCAGCAGGAGGGCAGGATCAGCAGGGGAGGGATAGAGTTCAGCAGGAGGGCAGGCTCAGCAGGGGTAGGGATAGAGTTCAGCAGGAGGGCAGGCTCAGCAGGGGAGGGATAGAGTTCAGTAGGAGGGCTGGCTCCGCAGGGGAGGGAGAGAGTTCAGCAGGAGGGCTGGCTCAGCAGGGGTAGGGATTGAGTTCAGTAGGAGGACAGCCTGAAGGTGCTCCTATCCGTGTTTGTTCGAAAGGAGATGGTCCATTAACGGCGGCCCAATGGGAAGAGGTCAAAGAAGCGGTTGCCTGGGTAGGAGGGGTCACGCGAGATCTTGGTGGTGCTAGAGCTCATTCTTGCCATGTGGAGATTGAGAGGTGGCAGGGATGATCCAATGATCTTTTCCACAGCGCTAATCACTCTTTGGAGTTTGTACCTGTCGCTGGTAGAGATGGCCCAAACTGTTCGCCGGTGGACAGTTCCTGGTGAACTTGGGCTGTTGACTGTAAAACAGAGACACAGAGACAGGGAAATCTGCTGTCCTCAGTTCAGTCTGTATGAATGGGAGCTTCTAATATCCCCACATCTGCAGCTCACAGCAGGTAAATAACAATGTTATACAGAACTTTCCTGGAGTCTCACATTCTTATTTTCACTTTAAGGGGTTGTATCCTGGCTCTGAATTATGCACAGCAGTAAAATCAGTGTAATTTAAAATCTGATTCAAATAAAATTCAAACTGCGCCACAAATAGTTACAGAATGAGTCTCTCACAGTTATGTGGGTTAGGAAGTTGCTGCAGCAAAAAGTTCCCAGAGGGATGAAGTCGCTGTAAATATTTTTCCGCTGCGCTCACCAACATCAAAGCTCCTAGAAAAAATAATCACACTTCAGACAGCGTAACTCCGTCCTCAAAGTTGCACTCATAAATACAAAGGGACCACCGTGTGGCATTTCTAGAGTACACCCTTCCACATGTGCATACAAACAGGGCCCCCCCCCCCCCCCCCACGAACAGAGACGGGGCTCACCAGACAGTCACCACCTCACAGACCAGGTGGATCTAGCGTGTTTGCAAATGTAAAAAGCTGCCTCAGCATGAACCCTCCACTCGCCTGGTTCTGCTTAACAGACTGCAGGAGTACTGTGGCATCAGTGGATCAGTCCTCCAGTGGTTCAGATCATTCCTGACTGACAGAACACAGAGAGTATCCATAGGACCTATAATGTCCAAACCTGCACCTCTACAATTCGGAGTGCCACAAGGATCAATCCTATCCCCTCTGCTGTTTGCAATCTACATGTTGCCAATCGGTACACTTATCCAACGACATGGCCTGACGTACCACTGCTACGCCGATGACACACAGCTATACCTGTCCTTCAAACCTGGTGGAACAGACCCTACCCCAAAAATAAACTCTTGCTTAGCTGAGCTTCAGGCATGGATGAATGATAACTGGTTGAAACTGAATGCTGACAAAACTGAGGTCCTGTTTGTCCAAAGCCAGTGCTCGCCATCAAAACAGCTCTATCCTAAAGCAACACCAATCAGGATTGGGAATTCAGACATAAACAGCTCCAACCTTGTGCGCAGCCTTGGCGTACTAATCGATGGGGAATTGAGTTTCAGAAACCAAATTTCATCTGTAGTTAAATCTTCCTTCTTTCATCTGAAGAACATTGTAAAGATTAAACATCTGATTCCCCCAGAGGATCTTCAAACCCTAGTCCACGCCTTCATCACATCACGGCTGGACTACTGCAATGCCCTTTATGCTGGCCTCCCCAAAAAGGACCTGCGTCGCCTGCAATTAGTGCAGAATGCTGCTGCCAGATTGCTAACAAACCAGCCTCGCCACTGTCACATTACACCGATCCTTCGCTCACTGCACTGGCTACCAGTAGAATGGAGAATACTCTTCAAGATTGGACTGCTGACATTCAAATCCCTGCACAATCTGGGCCCTGGATACATGAAGGATTTGTTGAAGCTGCACCACACCTCTCACAACCTCAGATCAGCAAGTTCTATAAACTTGGTCACTCCCAGAGTGCACCTCAAAAAATCTGGAGACAGAGCCTTCTGTCATGCTGCCCCTACTCTTTGGAACTCCCTACCACACCCAGTAAAGACAGCACCATCCCTGGAGCTATTCAAATCCAGACTGAAAAGCCACCTGTTTAGCCTGGCATTTCCAGATTTATAAAATTCTTCCTCTGTACCACGATGGTCGGAGCCATGCTTATGCGCTTTGAGTCCCACGGGAGAAAAGCGCTTTACAAATGTTATTTGTTGTTGTTGTTGTTGTTGGTTCTCTTCAGATAAAGCAGGCTTTGTAATCCAAGTACATGTATAAAGTATAAATAAAGGACCATTGCCTAATGCTGCACATACACCAGCTCCTCACGCTAATATAAAATTGCACTTACACCTCCAAGTCACAGCGTGACGTCAATCACCCGGGGAAAGGCCGGCCGGCATAGAGGAACTGTACAGCGGGAGCTGCCAGAGGGAAAAGTACCGAAGCAGGACGCCGCGTACCTGACCCCCCGAGTGCCCGGATGGGAGGCTGATCTTTGCCTGATATGTGCGCTGTGACTTGAAGGAGTAAGTGCAATCTTATATTAGCGTGAGGAGCTGGTGTATGTGCAGCATTACGAGATGGCCCTTTATTTATACTCCCTGGTGGTATTGGACTGTTATACACGTCACTACAAAACATGCTGTGAACAGTATTGACCTGCATACACATTAATACTCTCCTGCACTGTATACTAGACGGCCCTTGCTTCACACATTTTGGGAAGTTACAGGAAAAAAAAATGTTATGAAAATGAATTGGATCACTTTCTGCACAGAAATCCTGGGGAAATTGAATGCCAGGGAGGTTAAATACTTTTTATACAAGTACTTGGATTACAAAGCCTGCTTTATCTGAAGAGAAGTGGGCGAGTGGAGGGTTCATGCTGAGGCAGCTTTTACATTTGCAAACACGCTAGATCCACCTGGTCTGTGAGGTGGCGACTATCTGGTGAGCCCCGTCTCTGTTGGTGGGGGGGGGGGGGCTGTTTGTATGCACATGTGGAAGGGTGTACTCTAGAAATCCCTCATGGTGGAGCCTTTGTATTTATGAGTGCAACTTTGAAGACGGAGTTACGCTATGTGAAGTGTGTTTATTTTTTCCAGGAACTTTGATGTAGATGTTAAAATCTGGTTTATTTAGCTCCCAGCAAAAACAAATAATGATAATTTTAGCACTCTTGTGTTATCAGGAGTGTTTGTTCAGTCAGATAAAAGTTTTTTGGCTTTTATTTACTATCCAGGAGAGCCATGGCTTCATATGACTGCAGATCCTGCCTCATTTGTATAGATAAAACACCTGGTTTATTAACCCTTACCTTGGAAAATAAAAAAGTGAACACAAAGCAAGTTCTAACTAGGTTCAGTATTATATGTACCCATATTTCTCTCATCATGTCACTTCAGTTATAAACCAATGCACTGAGTAGCATGAAAAAATGCTCAGCATTCTATGTAAATATGGTAAAAAAAGAAGAAGAAAAAAACAAAACAATGCATCAGAATATTTGTAGCCAATGCATTTTCCATACTCAACACAAGTGTCTGATAAGCTGTGACTTTTCCAAAAAAACATTTCCCACACTGGGCACATGAATAGGGCTTCTCACCAGTATGAGATCTCTTATGTGTGACAAGATGTGATTTAGTCACAAAACTTTTCCCACACTCAGCACATGAATAGGGCTTCTCACCAGTATGAGATCTCTTATGTGTGACAAGATGTGATTTAGTCACAAAACTTTTCCCACACTCAGCACATGAATAAGACTTCTCACCAGTATGAAATCTCTCATGTGTGACAAGATATGATTTATCAGTAAATCATTTCCCACACTCAGCACATGAATAGGGCTTCTCACCAGTGTGAGATCTCCCATGTTTGACAAGGACTGATTTCTCTGCAAAACATTTCCCACACTCAGCACATAAAAAGGGCTTCTCACTAGTGTGAGATCTTCCATGTTGGACAAGGTCTGATTTCCGTGCAAAACATATCCCACACTCAGCACATGAATAGGGCTTCTCACCAGTGTGAGATCTTTCATGTGTGTGTGATTTACTCACAAAACATTTCTCACACTCAGCACATGAATAAGGCTTCTTACTACTATGATATCTCTCATGTGTGACAAGATAGAATTTATGAGCAAAACATTTACCACACTCAGCACATGAATAGGGCTTCTCACCAGTGTGCAGTCTCTCATGTGTGACAAGGTATGATTTGTTAACAAAACATTTCCCACACTCAGCACATGAATAGAGCTTCTCACCAGTGTGAGCTCCCTCATGGCTAACAAGGTCATATTTCTGTGCAAAACATTTCCCACACTCAGCACATGAATAGGGCATCTCACCAGTGTGAAATCTCCCATGTTGGACAAGGTCTGATTTCCATGCAAAACATTTCCCACATCTGGAACAGGAATGAGACCCTCCAGCAGGGGGAGAGCTGTGCTGGGTATAAGGCCCCTCACTGTTAGACAGGTGAGGGAAGTCTGGGGGGATATTTGGGGTCACCAGGATATCTGCAGGAGACTCTTGTCCAGTGACATCACCATCCGTTGTACAGTCTGTGGATACAGAGAGACGAGTCTCTGAGAGGTTCCTGATGCCGGGACTCTGCCCTGCAAATAGAGAAACATCATCACTTCCTGTTAGAGAATTCTGAGGGAAGGAACAATTATCATTAAGGATGAAAGGAAAGAGGATGGTCGGCACTGCTGTACAACTTCCTTTATTTGGCAATGTGCAGACAAGTAGGCTGTGTGTTACATCATCACCTCACAGTCCATAAGAAGAGACTAAACATGTACCGGTGCCGGGGTGGATAATGGTGGGTGCTGGTTGCTGGGAGCCTGACGCAGTTTCACACACAAGCGCTTCTTCGGAGGCTATGACAAGGGGGCGGGGCTATATCTGCTCTAGTTGTAGAAAGTGCTTTACTGTAATAGTAACCTGCAATCCAAGATTACAGTGTGGGGAGGTCAGGGAGAGCAAGGCCAAACAACACGGCCGCTATTCCTAATGGAATTACAAGTCCTGCTGCAGCAGCTAATTATACAAGCTACTAACATAATATCCCATGATGAATATAGGTCAGGCCATGCAGAGCAGAGAATCTGGCTGACCTCGTCCACATATACAACAAGGAATGCCTGATTTCGGGAAGCTGGGGTTAGGAAGGTTTAACAGTTATTTAAAACTTAATCTTTATTTTAATGTATAAAGAAACAGAGACATGGGCCATTAGAGGATTGGCAACAGCGACATTCAAGGAGAACTGGGGAGGAGATTGTGTCTCAGAAGTTCAGCAGAATAGGTGCCATATCTATTCCTGACTCTCTCCTCTCTCACTTCAATTCAACAGTTACTATTTGTTTTAACAATAATAGTTCATTGAAAAAAGTCAGTAATACAAATAAACAGGAAACAGCCTGATGAAATGATGTTATGAAACAGCATAGTAACGACCTTGCCTTAGCTAAAGCTGAAGGTAAATACTCCATTCTCCTCCTCCTTGACCTTTCAGCAGCTTTTGACACAGTAGATCATCCCCTACTCCTCCAGTCCCTCCAGTCCTTGGGCATTCACGATCTCGCCCTGTCCTGGCTTTCATCCTACCTCTCCAACTGCTCCTTCACGACCGCCTTCAATGAGTCCTCGTCCACCCCCAACCACCTCTCGGTGGGAATCCCCCAAGGTTCGGTCCTTGGCCCCCTACTGTTCACCCTATACACATCCTCCATTGGCCAGGTTATCTCCTCCTTGGGTTTTAACTATCATCTGTATGCAGATGACACCCAGATCTACCTCCACACCCCTGACATATCCATCACTACCATGGACAAGGTCTCCTCCTGCCTATAAGCCATCTTCTCCTGGATGTCCGCTAGGTTCCTGAAACTAAAACTAGACAAAACGGAATTTATGATCTTCCCACCCCGGCCATCCATGAACCTCCCAGATGTGCATGTCACTGTTAACCACACTACCATTCGCACTACCTCTCAAGTCCGCTGTCTGGGTGTCACCCTGGACTCCGCACTCTCCTTCACTTCCCACATCCAAAACCTCACAAAGTCCTGCAACTTCCACCTTCGTAACATCTGTAAGAATCGCCCTTTCCTGACCTCTGCCACCACCAAACTCCTCATCCATGCCCTCATAATTTCCCGCCTTGACTACTGCAATGCCCTGCTGTCTGGTCTCTCTATGACCCGAACAGCCCCACTGCAGTCCATCATGAATGCGGCAGCCAGAATTATCCACTGCTCCCATCGCTCCACCACGGCAGATCCCCTCCTAGAATCACTCCACTGGCTTCCTATCCAGTCCAGAATCAGATTCAAGATACTGTGTCTGACCTACAAATCTGTCCACAAAACCTGGAACTCCCTACCTCCACCTATTAGGGCAGCCCCCTCCTTCAACATCTTCAAGAAAGCCCTCAAAACTCACCTTTTCAATCTACCCCTCACAAGTCCTCTAAACCCACAGCTGAACTCTGGTCCCCTACCGTTCGTGTCCTTACCTCTCCCTCTAGATTGTAAGCCTTTGGGCAGGGTCCTCCTCCTTTTGTGTCCTACCTGATCATGCTCCTCCATTACTGTGCACCCATGCTATGCATCTGAGTGAACCTAACTTGCCTAATCTCCATGCTCCCATCCAGTGACTAAGCATTACCTGGTACTCATACTGTGCTGTGTGATCTGGTTTTCTTGTATTCCTGTATTGTCATATTGCTGTATGTCACCCCTAAATATTGTCTGTAACCTAAATTAATGTTCAGCACTGCGTAATATGTTGGCGCTTTATAAATACAATAAATTAATAAATAAATAGTACAAGTACCATATTAGATTACCCATTTCAGCCCAGGAGTATTTTTCACCTTATGGACGAGAGGAATTTTCACCTTTTAGCACTCCTCCTATTCATTCTCCAATAACTTTATCACTGCTTATCACAACAAAATGATCTATACCTTGTTTTTTCTGCCACCAATTGGGCTTTCTTTGGGTGGTACATTATGCTAAGAATTATTTTATTCTAAATGCATTATGATGGGAATAATAAAAAAAAAAAAAGGAAAAATGCATTATTTTTCAGTTTTCAGCCATTATAGTTTTAAAATAATTCACGCTACCATAATTAAAATCCTCACATTTTATTTGGCCATTTGACCCGGTTATTGCAATGTTAAAATGTTATCCCTAGTACAATCTATGGTGACAATATTTTGTTTGGAAATAAAAGGTGCATTTTTTCTGTTTTACATCCATCACTATTTTTTAGCCCAATATTTAATAATTATATGCTCTCTTGCCATAGATATTATTCTTTTTTCGTCAGTAGGTGTAATTTACTATTTGGCCATAAGATGTCTCCGCTGAGCAAAAATCCTATTAGCATACTTTGTACGCTAATAGGATACAATGTATCATTACATTGTAACTAGGGGAAGTGACCTAGGCTTCCATCGGAAGTCTCTGATCACAGTGGCGGCGAGGAGATTATGAATGGAAATATTGTTTCCATTCATAAATTTAACGATTGGCGGCAGAAACGGGCGGAAATCAGCGGCGGGAGATAGCGCAGCAGCTGTATGTAAAGAACAAACAAACGAACAAAAACAGTGTTTATTCTCGGCGAACATGCTCGGATTGGCACGTCCCCTGCAGCCAATCCCCTCTGCTAGCAGCAGCAGCGAGATCGCGGGCATTTGCCTGCACAATCGCCTGCAGACCACCCACACTGCAGGGACGTGACTAGCGCGTCCCTGTGGCTCTAGCACCTGCCGCTGCGGATGTGAAGCTCACGTCCGCGTGGCTGAAATGGTTAATGGGGATAAAAAGAAAAGGTTGATCAGAAAGGATCCCGAAGAGAAAAAATAGAGGATAAACAAAGGGAGACAACTTAATACTTGCAATAAGGATAAACCACTTGTATGTATGCTCCTAATGTAGTACAAACAGTTACTAATTACATGCTATAAAACACAATGGGGTTAATTCACTAACTATAGCGCTGCCAAACAGTGAGACTTAACTACTGTTACAAGGGCATTGAATATTTCCTCTGTGCTTGCTACATGCGCTATTGGCAGCATAGCGTGCGTTACTTAGCAACGGCCACTGCCCTGATTTGCCGCGCAGTAGTGATGTATCGCTCCTGCGATACTTCACTATAGCGGCCGTTCTCCTTGAATGTTGCTGTTGCCAATCCTCTAATGGCCAATCTCCCTGCTTCTTTTAAATTAAAATAAAGGTCACTTTTTAAATAACTGATAAACCTTCCCATCCCCAGCTTCCCCTAATAGCTAACAGCACTATAGCCACAACTCATTAAGATCATTCTGGTGATAATAAGGCAAGTGGAAACATCATCACACATCAATCTGTATTGAGTTAATTCACTAAAGAAGCATGTCTTATTAACATGTAGTGATAACCATTCACAGTGAGAGTGCTGTCTTATCACTCCAGTCCTTAAGTTTTCACCTTTGTAGTTATTCTCACATGCAGTAGGTAGGGAGAGGAGGAGAACACACAAGGAGGATGCAGCTCCACCCTCTGCTGCCAGGACGATTTCAGCAAGCCTGGGTAGGACAGCAAGGGAAGGAGAGAAAGAGGCTGTGGCTGTGTGGCTAGGTCTGTGTGTGTCTGAATTTGTGTGTGTGTGTATCTATCTATCTATCTATCTATCTATCTATCTATCTATCTATCTATCTATCTATCTATCTATCTATCTCTCTCTCTCTCTCTCTATCTATCTATCTATCTATCTATCTATCTATCTATCTATCCTTGGTGTCTCTCTCTCTCCCTCCCTCTCTTTGTTATGCTGATCATGTTTACTCAGCTTCCTTGGTCGCCCATGGTGAGGCCTATTCTGAGTGGAACCTGTCCTACATTAACCTTCCTGGCGGTAACCCCGAACGTAGTTCGGGGTAAGCCATGCAGGAGGTTTTCTCAGGCCCTGCTGGGCCGATTTGTGTAATTTTTTTTTTTGCTGTACGCAGCTAGCACTATGCTAGCTGCGTCAGCACTTCGATCGCCGCCGCCCCATGCTCGATCGCCGCTATCCGCATCGCAACACAGCCCCCCCCCCTAGACCCCTGCGCTGCCTGGTCTATCAGCGCCAGGCAGCGGCAAGGGGTGGATCGGGACTCCCTTAGACATCATGATGTCCATGACGTCCCCGACTTCATTCCGCCCCGTCGGCCTTGGCGACGGGGGAAGCCCTCCTGGAAATCCTGTTCTTTGAACAGGATTTCCTGATCGCCTATCGCCGGAGGCGATCGGCGGGGCTGGGGGGATGCCGCTAAGCAGCGGCTATCATGTAGCGAGCCCTAGGCTCGCTACATGATTTTATAAGAAAAAAAAATTTAAAAAAACGGCTGCGCTGCCCCCTGGCGGTTTTTAATAGACTGCCAGGAGGGTTAAACCTCTGTATGATCTTGGCCAACATGCTGCAGCTCAGTGCCAGAATGTTGGCAATCTTCTTATAGCCTAGGCCATCTTTATCTGGAGCAACAATTCTTTTTTAAGCTCCTCAGAGAGTTCTCTGCCATGAGGAGCCATGCTGAGCTTCCAGTGACCAGTATGAGGGAGTGTGAGAGCGATAACACCAAATGTACCACACCTGCTCCCCATTCACACCTGAGACCTTGTAACACTAACCAGTCACATGACCTCAGGGAGGGAAAGGGGCCTGAACCAATTCCCTTCCTCTTCTAAGCTCTCTCCTAGGACATCATTTTTCATCTTCTGCTTAATATAACTTCTCAACACTCTGCAAATTAAAAAGTACTGAAAAATGATTTTTAACTAGCTGATTGCCCGGTGTTGCCCGGGTATGTATTTAGCTGGTGTTGACTGCGCCCACTTTTCTAACCCTAACGCACAATTACTCAATGACCTAGTTTGTGCGCTTTGCAGGCTTGGCATCAATAATTTGCATTGAAATGAAACAAATCTGATTGGCTGTTTGTGGCTCCACCCCTTTTCTAAATTTGAACCCCAGTCACCCAATGACCAACTGGACCAGGTTTGAGGCTTGTGCCATTAACAGTGCAAGAATGGCAGCAATTAAATATTCACCTTAAAAATCAACAGGTGACTTTTGACTGGCTTTTGTAGGCTTCACCCACTTTTCTGAATATTAATCCCAGTCACCAACTGTGCAAAGTTTGAGAAGCCTGTCATTAACAGTGTAAGAATGACTGCAGTTTACATTTTCCCAGTGAAATTTGTATTTGTCTCCACCCACTTTTTGGTTATGGGGATAAAAAGTATCCTATATGTTATTCCAGGTGATGTACTGTGTGTGCCAAATTTCATTCAAATCCGATCAGCTAGTTTCGTGTGATCGAGTAACAAATATCCAAACTGTCACATTTATAATCTTAGTAAGATTTTTTCGTTGTCTGTGGGTGGCTTAAAAGGCCATTTATTGATACGATATGAAAATATCACCAAGGAGAAAACTTAGGAAAAAAGTGAATTGGATTGGGCCCTGAAATGTCTAATTGAGTAGAATTTTGACATTTGTCACTTAGGGGTGTCCTCACTTTTGTTGCCAGCAGTTTAGACACTAATGGCTGTGTGTTGAGTTATGTTGGTGGGACAGCGAATTTACACTGTTATACAAGCTGTACACTGACTGCTTTACATTGTATCAAAGGGGTAGATTCATGAAATTGTTAGAATATCACCACACATAGTGAGAAGAAGATGATCTATACTGTGCCCAGCAGGGAAATATTTATTAGTCAGTTTAATAAGGCTATTGAATATCTATTTATTTATCACTCACCAATTCTCATCTCTTCCTCCTTAGATGCTCTCATCACGTCCCCCTCCTCCATAGACGGCTGATCACTCCTCACATACGCCTCTTCTTCTTCCTCTTTAATTGTCCTCATCATGTCACTCTCCTCCATAGACGGCTGATCACTCCTCACGTATGTCTCTTCTTTAACCACAGCACTTACATGTATCAGTTCTCCACCCTAATCACACAAAATAAGAAGCACTTGTACTAATTTGAACACAGATAACAGCATAGACAACAGTAAGGCCTCTTGCACACTGCAAGCAAATCAGATTCAGATTCAGATTTTTAATCTGTTTTTACATCCGATTCCGATTCAGATTTTTAATCTTAACTGCATGCTGCGTTTTTTGATCCGTTTTTCTGTTGAATGTATTCAAGGAAAATCGGAAACGGAATCGGAATCGGAAACGGAATCGGAATCGGAAAACGGATTTGCAGTGTGCAGGGAGCCTAAACCATGTCACATAGTTTGGGGTCTCTACTGACACTCAGTTCCACCTACCTGATAATAGTGGGGGGTGGTGGGATCTTCCTGTAGACAACCCCAGGAATAAAGAGGACCTGTACATCTCTCTGGTGGGTTTCTGCAACTGGATCCATCTATAGGAAACACACACTGACTGAATACTATGGGCTCATTTAACTAAAGGTGGCCACACACGATACAATAAAATGATCCAATTTTACAGTAATTCGATAAAAACGATCGGATCTCCCGAAAAAATCGAGAGCTTTTTTTTCATTCGACTGAAAAATCTGATCGGATTTCCCGTTTTCTTCGATTTTAATCGATCCGGAATGCCAGATATTTTTTTTCAATCTTTCTAAAGATTGTATGGTGTGTGTTGGATTGTCAGTTTATTAATATATACACCCTAGCAATTTTGTCAGAATTTCCAATCATTTTTATCATAATTGGGGGAAAAATTGAACATACGTGTGTGGTACATTGGTCATATTTTTGAAATGTTGCAATTAGTCAGAAAAATTTATTGCAATTCTTAAATTGAACAGATATTTAAAAAAATGTATGGTGTGTGGCCACCTTTAGTGTAACCACATTGAAAAGTAAATATTACAGACTAGTGAGGTAAATTACCAGCTTGTGCGGTGAATACCTCAAAAAATGTCAATTCACTAAGATTAGAGCATTTGGTAAAATGAAAAAAAAAAATGTTGTGTATTTTTAAGATCTGACTGGACCTGACAATAACTAGAAATCAGCATGTGGTAAAATTGACAGACTAGAGAGCAAGCCAATAGGAAGAGCCACCTGGTCCTGCTACTCACCTCATTTGATCAGATGCACTTCTGGGTGGATTATGAGAAAGAAAAAAAAAATACAACTGCAGAAGACATTTAAAGAGGGTTCCCTGTATCCCTTTAGACACGCAGATCTATATACTGGTGCACAGAAGAGGCCCTTTAGTGGCATGCATACACATCTAAAGGGATGCAGGAAGCCCTTTACTCTCTAGTAAGCTGTTACACAGGAATGGGTTATGCAGACACTTGTAGGAGAGAACCTCAGCTTGCTGCAGAGACCTCCTCCACAGCTGGGAGACTTCTGCATCACCGAGCAGGTCCTACTGTACTGAAGCAACATTTCTCAGTAAATTACCTATTACTGCATGTGTGACAATCTGGTGCACTTGGAAAACAAAGTCTACAATACAGAATGTGTGATTTCCCCAACTTTTTTTTTTGCTAAACAGCTCTTACTGAATTGAGGTCATTGTCTGTTTGTGTTTATCAGACGAGGGGATCTAGGAGGACCCCAAGCACTGCTTCCTCCATTACAAAAAATTAAGAATCTCCTCTTACCCGGTGATGTGAGGGGCGGCTGATTCTCCATCATGAAATCCTTGTAGAGGTCCTGGTTTCCTTCTATATACTGCCCCTCCTCCATGGAGAAACAGGTGGTGACATCCTGACATCTCATAGGAACCTGACACACACAATGATACAGTCACCACCCAGACACACCCCTTGCTGTTACTGGATAACGTCCCATAATTACCAGCACCGCTCACCTCTCCTGTCAGCAGCTCCATCATCTTCCTGGTGATTTCCAGAATCTTCTGCTTGTTGTGTCCCTCAGATATCAGAAAGTGAGGTGGGGGTACTGTGATGGTCACATGATCACCAGACTTCACTGGAGGAAATTTCTGTATGGAAAAACCAACACTAACGTCACATGATTTCCCAGAATCCTCCTCACCTCTCTGGTCAGGTGTGTTTTATTAACAGAGATAAGAGTGATGTCATGTGACCTCCCAGAATTCTCCTCACCTCTCTAGTCAGCAGACAGATGATCTCCAAAGTGAGGTTGAATATCCTCTCAGTCATGTGACTCTGGTCCTCGTCCATCCTCAGTGATTTGGTCATGTGATCCATAAAGGATGCTGCTGCTTTTAGATAAGTAATAAGGGGAGGATAATCTAGGTTATACGGCTGTCAGTGGTGAAAATGCCAATACAGGATCCCCTCCCCCCAGCACTCCCCATTTCTGTCACTTGTGGGTGGTGGGTCCATGCAGAGTATTGCAGGAAAGCATAATCAGCTGGTTTATAGCTACCTGTGTACTATACTCAGCGCGCTGCAGTCCTGTTCTCCCTCTGCCTCCTCTCCAGCTGGTCTTCTCTCCTCACATCCTTCTCCCACTGTTACCATTCCTGTGATGTTACAGCAGTGCTAGTAGTGGTAGATGGATGAGGGTATGAGGAGAGGCAGAGACTGAGGCTAATGGGAGCAGAGGACTGGAGCACACTGTGACAGCGAGCTATAAACCAATGTAATCCCTCCTATTACTACTCTGCATGGAGGTGGGGGAAGGAGCAATACTGGAGTGTGGGTATGGCTATACTGGGGGAGAAATGGCATTACTGGGGTGGGGGATATTGCATACTGGAGGATAATGGCAATGCTGGGGGACACAGGGGGGGGGCATGGCTATACTGGGGGAGAAATGGCATTACTGGGGTGGGAGACATTACATACTAAAGGATAATGGTAATGCTGGGGGACACAGGGGGGGGGCATGGCTATACTGGGGGAGGAATGGCATTACTGGGGTGGGGGACATTACATACTGGAGTATAATGGCAATGCTGGGGACACAGGGGGACATGGCTACACTGGGGGAGAAATGGCATTACTGGGGTGGGGGACATTACATACTGGAGGAAAATGGCAATTCTGGGGACACAGGGGGACATGGCTATACTGGGGGAGAAATGGCATTACTGGGATGGGAGATATTACATATTGGAGGATAATTGCAATGCTGGGGACACAGGGGGGGGGGGGGGGGCATGGCTATACTGGGAAAGAAATGGCATTACTGGGGTGGGGGACATTACATACTGGAGGAAAATGGCAATGCTGGGGACACAGGGTGGACATGGCTATACTGGGAAAGAAATGGCATTACTGGGGTGGGGAATACTACATACTGGAGGATAATGGCAATGCTGGGGGACACAGGGAGGACATGGCTATACTGGGAAAGAAATGGCATTACTGGGGTGGGGGACATTACATACTGGAGGATAATGGCAATGCTGGGAGACACGGGAGGGAGGGGCATGGCTATACTGGGTGAGAAATGGCATTACTGGGGTGAGGAATTTATAAATTTGTCCAATTGCTCAATTGTCCAATTGCTCAACCGCAGGATAAATTGAAAACACCAGGGAGTTGCCCAGTCAGCACCCGGGCCCTGAAAAGGTGCAGGAAAACATACATAAAATCAACAACAACCAAGTCTACACCTGGATTTAAAGGCTATAAAAGCTCAAATTATTATTGTATCACAGTATAAAAACAGAACGTTTCGGCACACAGGCCTTTGTGAAGTGCATGAATGAACTAAAGCGAGAGGGATATGGAGGCTGCCATATTTATTTCCTTGCCTGGCATCCTGCTGATCCTCTGCCTCTAATACTTTTAGCCCCAGACACTGAACAAGCATGCAGCAGATCAGGTGTTTCTGACATTATAGTCAGAATCTGTAGCCAAATAGATCAGCAGGGCTGACAGGCAACTGGTATTGCTTAACAGGAAATAAATATGGCAGCACCCATATTTTTCTCACTACAAGTGGTTCCTGAGCTGACACAGCTAAGAGATCAAATTACAACTTGTGATTAGTCACAGATGAGGGGGAGTTAGACTCTCTAGATACATACAGGGTGCCTTTCTCTATGTTTTCCTTCTTTCCTGTGCAAGATTTTAGGTACACTTTAAGGCCTCTTTCACACCAAGACGTTGTATTTTTGGGGACGTTAAGGTCGCATAACGTGCCCCTAATGCAATGCATGGTGGTGTTGAAGTTGGACGTCAGATTGAGCCGCGTTATGCGGCTCTTGGTGCGCAGCAGTAGAGATGGGAAGTCTGGATCTTTTCAATGATTCGGATGAATCGAATCGGATCATTCAAAAGATCTGGATCTTTGAACCGAATCTTTGAATCATTTTACTAGGAAAGCAGGAAACAGGGGTGCAGCAGAGTGAGAGGTGCAGGAGAATGAAGGCACATTGAGGGTGCTAATGAATAAGGGAGAGATGAAGCAGGAAGATTATGTTTGTGCTCAGAAGCTGTAGTTCCCGCTTCTTCCAGACATCCACTGTGAACCGAATCGTTCACTGCGATGATCCGGATGATTCGACTCACAAAAAAGATCCAGATCAAAGATTCGAATCGTTCATGATCCGGACAACACTACAGCGCAGTGAATATTAATTAGCCATGTGGCTAGGAACAATAGCGGACTCTCCCCTTACTGAGCATGTGCAAACAGTCTAATGCAGCTGAAACCACCTATAACGCACAGCATGCAGCACTTTCTAAATATTGCTACACGTCACACACAAAGCAACGTGTGCACTGTGAATGTCGCACAGACTTTGCATTGCTGTACGTTAGTCTGCGTTGGAACATTTTCTAACGTGCGACTTTAACGTCGCACTGTGAAAGAGGCCTCAATGAAATCTGCACTAGGAGTAGTGGCTGGATAGTGTACTGGATATAGGAAACAGAAGGATTGGACCAGCGCTATATTGGTTAAATTGTGAATTTAAATAAATAGGATAGAGGGTGTGCTAGGGGTAACACAAATAGCACAAAACAAGAGAAAGTACCCTGTATAGCTCCACACGGACCGGAATAATAATTCCAAAATATCTATTATCAAATCACAATCCAACCCAATAAAAAGCAATGAAAAAAATCAGGAAAGGTGAAATGAGTGGTGTCCTAAATCAATAATCAAAATATAAAATCACAGGTCCTCCTCATGCAAAGTGTCAAATATGCAATGTAAACAAATCACACGTGATAAACTTCAATAAAAAAAATAAATCAATATTGCTAAATAAAAATGACAAATCAAAATATGCAAGGGAGAAAATCCAGCAAAAATAATCAGCAAATCAGGTGAACAAGTGACACAAGCCGCCCCAGAAGGGGTAAATAGCAATAATGTTGGATAAAGATAAACATCTATAATGTAAAGTGCAATAGCAGCAATAAAGAATAAAAACTAAAGTGCTCACGTGTAATCAGGGCTGTGGAGTCGGTACAAAAATCTTCTGACTCCTCTAATTTGCATATTACAATCTTGTTGATTGAAAGTATGTAACGTAAAATGCATCTCTTAACTGCCAATGCTTAGGAATTTTAAAAGACAACTGAACTGAGAGAGATATGGAGGCTGCCATATTTATTCCCTTTTAAACAATACTAGTTTCCTGGCTATCCAGGTGATCTTCTACCTCTAATACCTTTATTCATAGACTTAAGGTCCGGGCGGATTGCTCAGAAACAGCCTTATCAGTCCACCGACAGACTGTACACACGCTGTGCTGTCTGCTGAAAACATGCCCAGCAGGAAGTGACGACGAACCAGTCGTTGCCTTTGATCAGGCGTGTGTACAGACCTTTAGGCCTCATTCACATCATATGCTCTTCTGTGCGAATTTGGAAGCACATATGGCATGGTAACATGCAAGAACAGCAGAAGGGTATAGACATCCCTTCTGTCCTTTACATCAAATGCTCTGTGCAGCAGTATGATGCGCTATGATGCGCTTGCGTACTGCTGCACGCATTCTGCCCGCAACCGCAGAGCTGACCCATTCACTGTCAATGGATAAGATCAGGAGTGCAGCAGGTAGCAGCGCAGATCGGGTGCAATCCTATGCGTTGCGTTCCGATGGCACAACCATCTGTGCTGCATAGATGTGAATGAGGCCTAAAACTAGTCCTTGGTAAGAGTACTTGTAGAAGGTACAGATAGGAACAAAGAACATGGATCAGGCCCTAGGTAATGTGACTGTGGGTACATGTAAGAGTGATGTGCAGGTACTCTGCAGGAAAATGAGGAGATTCTTCCTCTATTACACATTCTTCATGCACAATCTGAACATGGATCAGGCCCTAGGCAATGTGACTGTGGGTACATGTAAGAGTGATGTGCAGGTACTCTGCAGGGGAATGAGGGGATTCTTCCTCTATTACACATTCTTCATGCACAATCTGAACCAGGTTTATGGGCGATAGACAACACCTCTGTGGTTTATGTGCACAACATTCTCAGTGGATTCCCTGCAGCTATGTGGGGAGTGCATATGTAGAGTATAGTACTACTGTGTAACTTAAAGTGAACCTGAGACAGATGAAAGTTTTATACATACCTGGGGCTTCCTCCAGCCCCCTTCAGGCTAATCAGTCCCTCACTGATCTCCTCCGCGACCTGGATCTTATGCTATGGGTCCAGGCACTTGAGCCAGTCAGGTGCAGTGCGCATGCACACACTCCGCCGCCAGGAATGTACTACATCTGCTCAGCACTATGCAGAAC
The DNA here is from genome assembly GCF_040937935.1 of Hyperolius riggenbachi. Lineage (NCBI taxonomy): Eukaryota > Metazoa > Chordata > Amphibia > Anura > Hyperoliidae > Hyperolius > Hyperolius riggenbachi. Next base: position 29,997 of record NW_027152518.1, on the reverse strand, counting down.
TGTTCTGGCAGGGGAAGCAGCACGCGGCTGACTGGCTGAATTACTGGGACTCATAGCAGAAGATCCAGGTGGCGGAGGAAGACAGCGAGGGACTGATTAGCCTGAAGGGTGCTGGAGGAAGATTCTTCCTCTATTACACATTCTTCATGCACAATCTGAACATGGATCAGGCCCTAGGCAATGTGACTGTGGGTACATGTAAGAGTGATGTGCAGGTACTCTGCAGGGTAATGAGGAGATTCTTCCTCTATTACACATTCTTCATGCACAATCTGAACATGGATCAGGCCCTAGGCAATGTGACTGTGGGTACATGTAAGAGTGATGTGCAGGTACTCTGCAGGAGAATGAGGGGATTCTTCCTCTATTACACATTCTTCATGTACAATCTGAACATGGATCAGGCCCTAGACAATGTAACTGGGTACATGTAAGCAAGTCTGTGGAGTCGGTCCAAAAATCCACCGACTCGACTCCTCAGTTTAGAATTCCACCGACTCTGACTCCTCTAATTTGCATATTACAATTTTGTTGATTAAAAGTATGTAACATGAAATTTGTCTCTTAACTGCCAAAGCTTAGGAATTTTACAAGACAACTGAAGCGAGAAGGATATGTAGACTACTATATTTATTCCCTTTAGACTAAAACTAGTCCTTGGTAAGAGTACTTGTAAAAGGTACAAACCGGAACAAAGAACATCTATCAGGCCCTAGGCAATGTAAGTGTGGGTACATGTAAGAATGATGTGCAGGTACTCTGCAGGGGAATGAGGAGATTGTAAACAGGCAACACCTCTGTGTTCAATGTGCACAGCATTCTCAGTGGATTCCCTGCAGCTCTGTGGGGAGTGCATATGTAGAGTATAGTACTACTGTGTAACAAAGTAAACCTGAGACAGATGAAATTAAAGTTTTATACATACCTGGGGCTTCCTCCAGCCCCCTTCAGGATAATCAGTCCCTCGTTGTCCTCCTCCACCACCTGGATCTTCTGCTATGAGTCCAGGTACTTGAGCCAGTCGGGCGTAGTGCACATGCACACACTCCGCCGCCAGGAGCATACTACACCTGTGCAGCACTATTGCACAGGTACAGAATGTTCCTGGCTGTAGGAGCAGCACGTGGCTGGACTGTGCTGACTGGCTGAATTATCAGGACTCATAGCAGAAGATCCGGGTGGTGGAGGACAGCGAGGGACTGATTAGCCTGAAGGGGGCTGGAGGAAGCCCCAGGTATGTATAAAACTTTACTTTTCATCCGTCTCAGGTACCCCTTAATTTGTAGTCACCAAACCAAATTTTAACAACATATCAAATTATTTGATTTCATCAGCAAAGGGAGTGCATACATTTGCATAAATCAGCATCAATGCAGAATTATTTCCATCTCATTGACCATCTCTATTAGTGACACAGCTACACATCAGGCTTTATTCTTACAGCATAGATGTTATTTAGTATATATAAGAGATTCCTGTGTACACATCATATATACAGTCACAATCAGATATGTATATCTGATCTTAAAAATACGGGGACTGCTTTATTGAAGCAGCACAAGTAACTAATTTTGATTGGTTTATTTCATTTTTGTGGACTAAGCACAGCTATCACTGTATATATACTGTATATATACATTATTTTTAATGACTATTATCTGAGAAATAGAACATTTTATCATATTTTCTATTTTAATTACAGTTACAAATTCATTAGGAGTGGAGTCGGTGCATTTTTCCCGACTCCTACTCCGACTCCAGGCACCCAAAATTGCCCGACTCCACGACTCCGACTCCACAACTCCGACTCCACAGCCCTGCATGTAAGAGTGATGTGCAGGTACTCTGCAGGGGAATGAGGGGATTCTTCCTCTATTACACATTCTTCATGTACAATCTGAACATGGATCAGGCCCTAGGCAATGTGACTGTGGGTACATGTAAGAGTGATGTGAAGGTACTCTGCAGGAGAATGAGGAGATTCTTCCTGTATTACACATTCTTCATGCACAATCTGAACATCTATCAGGCCCTAGGCAATGTAAGTGTGGGTACATGTAAGAGTGATGTGCAGGTACTCTGCAGGGGAATGAGGGGATTCTTCCTCTATTACACATTCTTCATGCACAATCTGAACCAGGTTTATGGGCGATAGACAACACCTCTGTGGTCAATGTGCACAACATTCTCAGTGGATTCCCTGCAGCTATGTGGGGAGTGCATATGTAGAGTATAGTACTACTGTGTAACTTAAAGTGAACCTGAGACAGATGAAAGTTTTATACATACCTGGGGCTTCCTCCAGCCCCCTTCAGGCTAATCAGTCCCTCACTGATCTCCTCCGCGACCTGGATCTTATGCTATGGGTCCAGGCACTTGAGCCAGTCAGGTGCAGTGCGCATGCACACACTCCGCCGCCAGGAATGTACTACATCTGCTCAGCACTATGCAGAACTGTTCTGGCAGGGGAAGCAGCACGCAGCTGACTGGCTGAATTACTGGGACTCATAGCAGAAGATCCAGGTGGCGGAGGAAGACAGCGAGGGACTGATTAGCCTGAAGGGTGCTGGAGGAAGCCCCAGGTATGTATAAAACTTTACTTTTCATCCGTCTCAGGTACCCTTTAATTCGTAGTCACCAATCCAAATTTTAACAACATATCAAATTATTTGATTTCATGAGCAAAGGCAATGCATACATTTGCATAAACCAGCATCAGAATTATTTCCATCTCATTGACCATCTCTATTAGTGACACAGCTACACATCAGGCTTTATTCTTACAGCATAGATGTTATTTAGTATATATAAGAGATTCCTGTGTACACATCATATATACAGTGACAATCAGATATGTATAATACGGAGACTGGTTTACTGAAGCAGCACAAGTAACTATGTTTGATTGGTTTATTTCATTTTTGTGGGCTAAGCAGAGCTATTACTGTATATAGAATTTATGAGGACTATTATCAGAGAAATAGAACATTTTATCATATTTTCTATTTAATTACTGTTTAAATTCATTAGGAGTCGGAGTATTTTTTCCCGACGCCAGATACCCAAAAATTGCCCCGACTCCTCCTTCACAGCCCTGCGTGTAATAGAATAGATGAGGGGGGCACCAACCACAAAGCCTTAAAGGACAACTTTAGCGACAGGGATATGGAGGCTGCCATATTTATTTCCTTTTAAGTTGCCTGGCAGGGGTGTGTTTTGTCAGTGCGGCGTGCTCCATGGTGAAAAATGGGTGTGGCCATGACATCACATGGGTGGAGCTAACTGGTCTTTAACAGTAAGGCAGCGAGCCAGAGTTTCCTCCCAAAAGTTAGGCAAGTGACCCTAAGGGTAATTACAAAAAGAGGACACAGAGAGCCAATATAGTGTATTAAATACTGGCAACGGATGAATATGCAGAGTAAGTAAAAGAATACTCACACACCCGGGTCGCCACAAAGGTAACCACTGTAAAGGCAGGTGGGGAGATTAGACCTGTCCCCACTCAGGATTAAGAAGTTGCTCTCCCGTAGATAAAGAAAAAGGGGTTACACCCCTTCACCAAGGATGGACTCAGATATTGTACAAGAACAAACAGAGGCGCCAACTAGTGTTGGGCGAACACCTAGATGTTCGGGTTCGCGAACGTTCGCCGAACATCACCGCGATGTTCGGGTGTTCGCGCCGAACTCCAAACATAATGGAAGTCAATGGGGACCCGAACTTTCGTGCTTTGTAAAGCTTCCTTACATGCTACATACCCCAAATTAGCAGGGTATGTGCACCTTGGGAGTGGGTACAAGAGGAAAAAAAATATTTGAAAAAGAGCTTATAGTTTTTGAGAAAATTGATTGTAAAGTTTCAAAGGAAAAACTGTCTTTTAAATGTGGAAAATGTCATGTTTCTTTGCACAGGTAACATGCTTTTTGTCGCCATGCAGTCATAAATGTAATACAGAGAAGAGGTTCCAGGAAAAGGGACCGGTAACGCTAACCGAGCAGCAGCAGCACACGTGATGGAACAGGAGCAGGCGCAGGAGGAGAAGGCCATGCTTTTTGAGACACAACAACCCAGGCCTTGCATGAGGACAAGAAGCGTGCGGATAGCATGCTTTTTACCGCCATGCAGTCATAAATGTAATAAAGATAAGAGGTTCAATAAACAGGGACCGGGCGTCAACGCTAACCCAGCAGCAGCAGACGTGATGGAACAGGAGGAGGCGCAGGAGGAGAAGGCCACACTTTCAGGTGCAACTCAGGCCTTGCATGAGGACAAAAAAATGTGTGCGCAAAGCAATGCAATGAGTAGTTTTCAGGACACAATGGGCTATTCGGAGGAGCTATTACCACCCCCACAATCTTCTACCTGTGAAAGGTCAATGGAACAGCCACAAATGTTGTGCCCGGATTCACAACCTTTTTCTGTGGAAAATGCACCTCGCACTGAAATGCAAGGCGAGGCCGAGGATGAACATGACGTCAACAACTCAACATGACGCAAAATGGGGGCGGAACAGAAAGCTGCTTTCAATGTTTTGAAGGCCTTAATTGCCTCCGGTGGCCAGTTAGATGCATCATTCATCACACCCAAATCCCAGAGCAATGTGTGCAGGAATTTGAATCTCAGGAGGTGTACCGAGATCATCTGGACAAGTGACCAAGTGACAAGTGACAAAGTGACCAGTGACAAAGTGACAAAGTGACAAAATGACAAAGTGACAAAATGACAAAGTGACAAGTGACAAAGTGACAAGTGACAAAATGACAAAGTGACAAGTGACAAAGTGAGAAGTGACAAGTGACAAAGTGACAAGTGACAAAATGACAAAGTGACAAGTGACAAAGTGACGAGTGACAAAGTGACAACTGACAAAGTGACAAAATGACAAAGTGACAAAGTGACAAAGTGACCAGTGACAAAGTGACAACTGAGAGGTTGTTCTGGGGAGCTCCACTGCACTCAGTCGCATATGAGGAGAGGTCTCGTCGGGACTGCTGATCCTCCTCAGCTTGCTCAAAGCCTTGAAGGTTCCTGAAGATCCTCTGCTTGGAGTTCGCCGGGGTTCAGCTTGGTGTCGGGGTCGGCGGCGTCCTCCTCACTCCAACGTGGCAGATCTTCTGTTGAAGGAAAAAAAAAAAAACATTGTTAAAAGTCCAGTACCGCTTCTGAAGGACTCACCAAGAGATGCAGGAGCGCTTCAATCTAGGGCACCATCGTTTGCTGGGTGATGTCCCTGCCTACGCGCTGGAATTCTACGCTGCACATGCTAGCACGCTTTTGCGCAGTGCCGAGGCGCATTCCAGCAGCTAGTAGCTACCAAGCTTCTGTGGATCTGATTGGGCCACCATGTTGGATCTCTGCCAAGTCCTCCAAAATTTTGAGCAATCCACGTTGCGTGACTGAGCAGTGACAACTCTACAGTCAGCATTACAATACCACTGCTGTGTTTACTGAAGAAATCAATGTTGAAGATGGAAACCGCTGGCATGATGCAAGTGGGGGATTCTGAAGATGAAAACGATCAGCGTGATGATACCAACATCAGGCAACCTGCCTCAGGAAACGCTGGTCCCAGCTATGACAAAGAACAGGACGAGGAACAGCTGGAGTTGGAGCAGGAATTGGATGCTCCCACTGCCGAGGGACAGAGCGGTGCACGTTGGACTTCCACAATTTAGCGGGAAAGGACAGCAGAAGAGGAAGAAAGTGATGCTGGTGATGAATATGGTGCATCACAACAATCACAACGCTTACAAGAACATGAAGACAGAGGAGTCTGGCAGGACTCTCTGGCACACATGGCTCAATTCATGCTAGACTGCATTGAACGCGGCCCGCGCATTATTCACTATTCATTATTATTCATTATTCTGGAATCTGGACAACACCAATTACTGGGTTTATACCCAGTTTATACAAACACAATGTTAAAAAACTGATTGAAGAAAGTGTCAGACAGGTCAAAAATGGAACAATTCCAGCAGGCCCTTGAGGATGGAGACTTTAGAGAGGAGATTGACATCCTCCTCCTTCTCTAGCCAGTTGTACGCCGACAGACTGACTTCAGCAAACCCAGGAGGACCAGGAGGGCAGCAAAGAACACAAGCTGCTGCTAGTGCCAAAAAGGGAATGGTATTGGCAGTGTCCTTGGAGTGGGAACATTTTCTGACACCCATGCAGCAGCCCACAGAACAGCAATCGGGCAGTTCCACGTCCTCCAACACCAATCGCCTGGAGAAGATGGTCAAGGTCCAGGACTACATGTCAGATGGCGTAGCTGTGTTGAACAATCCATCTGCAGACAGACGGTGAGTGTGACAGGCAGCACAGAAGGACCATGGCAACTCACTCATAGTACCACAGTTTGATAGTGCTGCCCAAAAAATTATATGGATCCGTGGACCCGGGCACTGCGGGCAGTACTGGGAAGTGGGAACGCAGATTTTAGTACCTAAACACACGATACAACATGTTTTCCGGGGTCGGACTCTGAGGCACATACAGATGGTCCCGATCATCATTCTCATCATACAACTCTTCTCCTGAGTCTGACCCACCTACCACCTCTGCCACCCCAACATCCCCAGACACAGACCCCTCATCGTCCTCAACATTAACTTGGGATGCTGGCCTGAGCCAGACCTCCTCCTCCACATCAGGCCCCATCATCTCCTCAATGGCAGCCCTCATTAATCGTTCTGGCGACGGACCGATGGACACAACATTCTCCTCCGGAGAGGGCTGCTGCTGACCACTGGCTGCTGGGGTGGATGTTATAGCTTGCGTGGGGCGTTGGCTGTTGCTGTTGTTGGGAGTGCTGCTCACAGCGGAGGTCTCTGAGGAACTCATGGTGAGCTCATATAGTGGTTGGCGGTGAGTGGAGTATTACTGATCCCAGCAATATACACACTGACTGGCAGAGTACGCAATGCAATATAGTCTGGCTGAGCGGTGTACACAGAGTGGCAGTACACACAATGCTATATAGTCTGGCTGAGCCGTGTACACAGAGTGGCAGTACACACAATGCTATATAGTCTGGCTGAGCTGTGTACACAGAGTGGCAGTACACACAATGCTATATAGTCTGGCTGAGCCGTGTACACAGAGTGTCAGTAAACAATGCTATATATAGCGTGGCTGAGCGAGGTACACAGTGGCAGTACACACAATGCTATATAGTCTGGCTGAGCGGTGTACACAGAGTGGAAGTACACACAATGCTATATAGTCTGGCTGAGCCGTGTACACAGAGTGTCAGTAAACAATGCTATATATAGCGTGGCTGAGCGAGGTACACAGTGGCAGTACACACAATGCTATATAGTCAGGCTGAGCCGTGTACACAGAGTGTCAGTAAACAATGGTATATAGTCTGGCTGAGCGGTGTACACAGAGTGTCAGTAAACAATGGTATATAGTCTGGCTGAGCGGTGTACACAGAGTGGCAGTAAACACAATGCTATATATAGCGTGGCTGAGCGAGGTGCACAGTGGCAG
>NW_027152518.1:15000-17500 GCF_040937935.1 Hyperolius riggenbachi | reverse complement strand
ATAGTGTAATGTCCTACCATATTATTATTATGTATTTATATAGAACTGACATCTTCCGCAGCAAATTACAGAGTACATAGTTATGTCACTGACTGTCCTCAGAAGAGCTCACAATCTAATCCTACCATAGTTATAGTGTAATGTCCTACCATATTATTATTATGTATTTATATAGCACTGACATCTTCTGCAGCACATTACAGAGTACATAATCATGTCACTGACTGTCCACAGAGGAGATCACAACCTAATCACTACCATAGTCATCAAAAAAATTTTATTTCTTCAGGATGGTAAAAACAGAGGAGGCCCCCAATGGAGAGCGCTCCCCCTACCTTACAGCCATTATGTGAGGGCTTCACATCATCAGAGGTATTCCGGGGGTGCAGGGAGGCCGGTATACTGCGCCATTACTGAGCTCCCCTTTGAAATGAGCGTGGCGTCTGACATCACTGGGCACCTCTCCCATCGTATGCGTATCCTGCTATGCGCATAATGTTCTGGGGAGTGCTAATCCATTCCGCTCTTCAGTTAGGGTGTGGTCCAGGTATATCAATGATGTGGTTCTGGTGTGGTCATCCACCAGGGATGAATTTAATGCATTTCTAGATTTTTTGCAAATTAACGATCAGAATATGCAATTTACAGGTGTGTGGGGAGGGGAGGAGGTGCCATTTCTGGATGTGGTGGTGGGGACATCACCTATTGGCTACTACACGAGAGGATTTAGAAAGAAGACTGAGACTAACGCAGTATTGCATTGGGATATCTATCATCCCGAAAATACAAGGAAATCTATTCTATTAAGCCAGTTTATGAGATTGAGATGGCACAACAAAAATGATGACGACTTTAGACAACAAGCAATAGAACTTCAAAGTTGATTGATCCAGAGAGAGGGTACCCTGTTGATATTGTGGATAATGCTCTTCGGAGCGTTATACAAAAGCCGAGAAACTGGAAGAGAGTTAAAGAGGAGCTGTTAGGTATAGGGTCTCAGAGAAAATAAACACATATATCAGTAGCTAAAGATTGGCTGTACTTACATTACATATGCATTTCACTGTCCACGTTTGGATTTCACAGAATTTGTATATAGTATATGCAGAGAATGATGCTCCTGACAGCTCATGGCAGGTTCCATGTTTGTGAAGCCAAATGTGTCGTCATGTCCTGCCTGCTTCTGATCACAGAAAAGCTCATACTGAATAACACTAGTTTGCAGTGAATATTAATGAGCCATGTGGCTAGGAACAATAGCGGACTCCTGCAGTGTACGCTGCCCCGAGATTTATCTGTGCTGTGGCTGGACTGAGTTTTAGAAGCTGCTGAAACTTGATCCCGTCTTCTCCTTAGCAGCCGAGGGGAGGGCCCCAGAATGCTTTGCAGTATGGTTTGCGGCTTGCGTCCTGCTTAGGTCTAAGCTTTGCTGATAAGCACACATCAAAGGTAAGAGAGATCTTTATCTTCAGTAATGTCTTTTTGGCTTCCTTCTAAACTGTTTAACACAGGAGACTAGAGGTTTAAATTAGCTTCTGCAGCCTGACAGTTATTCTTTAAGAGGTGGAACACGGGATGCACCTAAAACAGCGTTCTTTACGTTTGACTTTTCCCCAATGTCTGGAAGCATAAAAGAGACAAACGTCAAATATTGGCCGATGCTAAAGGACAATCCCTTTTTAAAGGATAAGACAAAGGCTCCGCCCATTGTCTCGTTTAGGAGATGTAAGAGGTATGATAATGTCGAGTTTAAAAAGAAAAAGAATCCTACGTGGCTATCAGATATGGTGCCAATCGGGAACTTTCCATGTGGACATTGTTCGACTTGCCCATTTACAGAGAAATGGAAAAGTACTATTTTAGGAGGTAGAAATTACATTAAGGACCTGATTACATGTAGTTCACAATTTGTAGTATATGCACTCTATTGCACATGCGGTAGGTTTTATATTGGCATGACAACTAGGCCAATGCAAGAACGGTTCCAGGAGCACAAGAGATCAATTGATTCAAGACATGGGTGTCCTAGAGTGATCGAACATTGTAGAAATACCCATAAAGGCAATGAAAATTGTAGGTTTATGTATTGTACAAATACCCCATAGAGGCGGAGATAGAGAAAAATGACTATTACAAAAAGAAGCTCATATAATTTCTGATACAAATGCATTGGGCAATTTGGGCATGAATGAAAAGAATGATCTAGGTGGCTTCCTGGAGCCGTAGTAAAATGGTCTTTGAATATGTATGACAATTATGAATATCTGATTTTGAAAAATAATTCCTATTCCCCAATCCGATAGAAGTTAATGTATATAATGTGTAAATAAATTGTTGATTCTCTCTCTCCCTTCTTCTGCACCCTTGGCTCCTTTATATGGATCGGGTTTCTGGTTCTCTGACCCTCCTTTGTCTATACTTCTAATTTTCCTGCTTAATTTACCATCTATGGTTAGTGTCTTGTAGCCCTTGCTTCCGCTTTGTGCATGACTGCATACCT